>NC_134707.1:36821844-37121844 GCF_043290135.1 Rhipicephalus microplus | reverse complement strand
CTTGTTCGTTTCGTTAAGACGATTTGAAGGTGGAACCTATCTTCTATTTCTGATAAGCGGGTGTAATATTTGTGTCGTCTTCGAGCAGCGTTCAGTACCTAATTCACGTAATTTTTGTGGATTATCCAGGACAGTTAGCAACCCAGTATTCATGCCTCCCTTTTAGAGAACCATGGACGAGCAGTTATGTTTGTTAAGTTTTTCGTGAACATTCTTCGAACAGCATAATTGAACAGAAAGTCGAATCTTCTAAGGATACGTAGCTCAATTGCAAAACCAGCCCAAACATGAAGTCCATGAAGTGAACCATGCCGAGAGGTCGAAGCAGTGGGACCATTCAGTGATGCCGTAAATCACACGTGGCATTAACCATTCGCGCATGTAAAGGAGTGCCACGTGGTGTGCAGTTATATAAAATGTTTTTAGCTAGGATTGGCATGCCTTGTTGAGTTGTGAATTTCGTTTTGGCTTGATTATTACTGCTTTGTCGTGTCGGATACAGCCTAAGCTGTCAAAGACAAGATCGGGGCATGTTCCCTAGGTGGTGGTTGGTTGTATCCAGTCATACGAAATGCACCATAGAACGTATCGAGACGTCATATGTTGCGCAAACCAGTTGTCTGGGATCATCATTACCATAATCCTTATCATCATCAGCATCATTGTTAACGAAGTGACTTTGAAAAGGAAAAAAAGGAAGAAATAGGCGCTGTTCCGTTACTGCCTCTCTCAAACAAGGGCACCTCCACATTTCTGCGCAGGAGATGGGGGACTTAAAATTAAAGGGAGAGGAGAAAATAGGCAAGAAAAAAAGTAAACAGAAAAAAGGTGCATTCAAAGTGTGAGCCACGCGCGCGCGCATGATGAAGACCCGTATGCCACACGCAGTCGACTGAGACTGCCACCATGAAGGCCGGGGGTACAGTGATGTGCACGTCTTAACACGGGCCAGAGAAGAACTCACGAAATGCAGTCGGTTCGTCCAGGGAGAGGCCAAACCGTTCAGCCATGGACTCGAAGGCGAGCAGGGGCACAATACAGAGATTGCGCTAGTGGGAGTCAACTGAGAGGGCCCTGAGCGCCATGTAAAGTCCCGAAGCAAGGCCAGTGAGGATGTCATTTCTGATTTTGATGTCAGGTTGCTGCGAGGTGGAGGTAGCGGGCTCAGTCGTCGTGCTTTTGGTGACGGTGACAGGAAGCGGTGGCTGCGAAAAAGCGCGTGGTGTCTGCGTCACCATCGAGTGCTTTTGGACAACGGTAGGGGCCGGCTGAGTGGTGCATGAGGGCGGGACCGTCGTTGTAGTAAGGACGACGGGCGCACTGTTTGTAGGACGAGGGGTGGCATCAGAGGTCGTGTTGCCGGTACCGGCGAGCGCATCTCGGAAGGAGCGTCCCTTTATGATGGACGCATAGATGCCAGGGGTCCTAGCATGCTTCAGGGCTCGGCGGCGAGTCACGGTGTCGTCAATTGAGGCCATAACGACCGCAACTCTGCAATGGAGCTGCCAGGCTGGACAGCGCGGCTCGGTTGCAGGATGTTTTCCGCGACAGTTTATGCAGCGAGGGTGTGCTGTGCATGATCATATGGCGTGCTTGATGCCGCAGCGCAGGCAGCATTCGTCTCGAGAGCAGGTGGTGGCTGCGTGCCCGAAGCGGCCGCATCGGGAGCACGACAGGGGCCGGGGCTGACGGGGCCTTTGATTGCAAAGCAGTATATCTGGCGGGATGGTAGTCCCAGCGAAGGTGAGGGTGAAGCAGTGGCATCTGCGTACACCGCACACGAGGGGCACAGGTGAAGCAATGTTGTGTGCGAGGTCCTCGAAGGGGATCGTTGGGTCTACTCCAAAAACTATGCGAACACAGGTGTTCAGGTCGAGTTGTTTGGCTCGAAGTTTGGTCTCGCAGATCGTCCCAACCAGAAGTAGGGCGGTCAGATCGGCGGTAGGGTTGGTGTCTACAGCAACAAGGTGGCGCCGGAAATTGACCCGCACTCGCAGGGTGGCTGGAAACCTCGAAAGGAAGGCGGCGATCGCATCCGTCCACGCAGCCAGAAAGTTAGCCTTCTTCTCAACGGGCCGAAAGACGATGATGGCCGTACATTCACTCGGAGGAAGGTCGCCAGCAACGTGGGGACCGTCATCACCCGGAGGCGTGTTTGGGGGCTCTCCGCGCTCACTGGAGGCGGACGCCGTTTGCTCGGTGGCCGCAGTAGTCTAAGGACGAGATGAGGAGGTGTTGCTGCCAGGGGGTATTCCTCACAGATGGTCACGGGCGTGACAGGAGATGAGCAAGCTCCGGTGTGCACTTTCGCTTTGCTCGAAGCCGGGGAGAAGGTGACAGTGTGATGGCTGCTGACTTTCTGCGGCTGGGTTTTCTTGAAGCGTGCCGGCTTGGATTGCGCCTGCTGCTGCTGTTCTGGCACTGAAGATGATGCCCAGGCTGCCACGACGGCTTCCTGCTGTGGTGTTTTCTTTCGATTGCCTGGCTGAGGCGCCATATGTAGCCATTAAAAGGGTTGTGCGCTAAGAGAGCGGAGCAAAGATTGGAGTCGGAGATCCTTCGTATATACAAGAGGCATTGCTTTGTGCCGGCTGTGGACTGTACACAAGCCTGTAGACATAGCCTGAGGAACCAATGTAGTGATAGCTGTCTCACGATGAAACTACGTGGTATGCTTCCTTTTCTTATGCGAAACATTGAAGAGCCCTTTGTGAGGCAGTTGCTCCGTCGGCGTGGCCACCTTGCTTACGTACGGCGTGCGGTGCCTGAAGCATATATACGCTAGTGCATGTTCGTCAGGCACATAATGCGACTCGTGGAGTGGCCCGTTTTAGGGGAGGCGTCCATAAGCCAAATACTGGCCAAGACGGTGGTGGGGGTTGCGCGCATCGTGAAGCGTCATCCCCCACTTCAACCTTTCTCATTTCTACTCCTCATGCTCAAAAGTACATGAGGAGGCTGGAGGTTCTGCGGCACACTGGCAAAGCCGTCGGGGTGGTCGAAGGCCAGAAGGTTTCAGAATCCCTGCTTTAGATTATATATGCATGTTGTCATAACTCTCGGATGCCGGATCACCGTGTAATGTATGTTGTGCGCTTAGAGAAAAAGAAAAACGGCTTCGTGCACGTTAAAAGTCATTAGAGTTAAGTTCGGTGGGGCAAAATGAGAGAAAAATATGGAAATGGTGAATATTTATAAATTATACCACTTGTTACCATCAAACGTCCATGAACAACTTTCCCTTAAGTATCACATTTGTGCTACATAAATATTATCACGTTGCCACTATATGAAAATTTACTATAAAAAGAAATAGGAAAAGACAACAGGTGTCTGATTTAATCCCAACTTGAGGCGCGAAACGAGACAGTCTAAAAAAAAAAGTTCCACCACTTCACTACTTCCAGAAAAAAAGACTTCCAGAAATTCACTTTGTGGGCGTTCACGCTATCCTCATAAGCTAAGCTCTTGCAGTCCACGCATTGAATACGGACAGAACTCCTCGCAGATCAAACACCGTCAGTATTTTTTCTCATAATGAAGTCTTTTTGAAACGCTTTCTTTTTATCGAAATATTTAACGAATGAAATGTAGATATGTTCTCAGACCTGTTCTTCGCCTCTTTTTGTCTTTTTGATGCAGAACCGCATGGGAATTTCATGGCTTTCAACGACCGACGTCTACCAGGCTTTGTGAGGCGATGAACTTCAAATTTTCTAATGCTTGTTACTTTTAGCAATTTTGGTATGAAAAAAACTCTTATTAAAATTTCTTTCCGAAACATGTTTGTGAGGAGCTTGAGTTGGACATTCTTCCAATTTTTTATGCGCATCTTCAGAGCATCCTTAGGAACGTGAACTCACTTCGACGCAGCGCCAACTAGTCGTGCCCTATGCGAAACTCATTGATTTTTATGTCGTTTTCCTGCGAGGAACCTCTGTATCTCGTACACGGGTTGATAGGCGGGCTAGTTTGTGTATATTCAGAACAAATATTGGGAACGCAAACTAACGGCACTTAAAAGAGGAACCAAACGAGCGCACACTGAAACGGTTTATTCAACGAAGATAATATATAATAGAAAGACATGAAGGGAAAGTGAAAGAGAAAGGAGAAGGTTCCACCATAATCAAGTGTCATCCAAAAACGAGACTTTACAGTCTAACAGTGATACAGACGGTGAGCTGACACAACTATCAATGTTTTTTTTTAATGAAAAAGGCTCCCGTCCTATCTCTCGTTTTTGTGAAACGATGGGTTCAATTGCCAGAAAGCGTTTGAGGTAAACAAACATTCTATATTGAAGACGTATGGATACATGAAGGCACAATACCGCGTACCCACAGGTTCATGGGGCAGCGGGTGCATTGAGCCTCAAGTGCATCCTCTTTTATTATTCATCCCTACGACGGATCAAACGGACCGTTATGGTTAGGTGACTTGTCTGGATAATAAGTGCTGTGATGGTATGATAGAAGCGAAGGGTAGTGCAGATTAGGCTACGCGCTTTTGTCCCTTGAAGGCCGTATGATCTAGAACAAGGGTAACCGCGTGTTATTATTAGGTGTAGGATGTGGTCGTTTTTTTCATTTACGACTGTATACTACAGTTTCTCTCTTCAATCCACCTCAATTGAACGGGCCACAGTAGCTGACCCTGAAGGCGTGGCTTCAATTTTCGCCGCGGTGGTCGCATTTGGATGGAGGCGGAATGGTAGAGGCTCGCGTACTGTGTGATTAGGGTGCATGTTAAAGAACAACACGTTGCCAAAATTTATGGAGCCCTCCACTACGGCCTCTCGCACAATTATCTCTTGGTTTTGGGACCTAAAATCTCTTATAGTACTACTACTTCGGTGCTTCTCGAAGAGGTGGCTCTTCGCTTGTGGCACCACTCATGACCACGATTCCGTGGATAATTGTCCAACCATCCGGCAGTGTTAGTGCTCTCGATGTGGTACCCGCACTGACTGTATCAGTAACGCCTTTGCGATGATCGTCGCGTTGCCTCAGAGCGAGTGCGTCGACGAAGAACGCCTGACATCCGATTGAGATATCTCGCTCGAAAAAATCCAGCGTGTAGGTGTAGAAATTCGCCATCTAAAAAAAAAGAAAATAAAAAGACATAAGTGTGTGCAGAAGCAACGAAGTGTGTCTACTTGCGCCACTTGTCGCTGTGGTGATGCGAGTTTCGGCTAATGTTGCAAGACAATTTACAACATTCAGAAAAGTTCCTTTATTCTGAACTTGTGGACGGTTGTAAGAACCTTGCGAAAACATCGCCTAACACCACTCCATTTATGATGTAATAAAGCCTGTCGAGGTTTTGTAAAACGTTCTTATCAGAGCCAAAACACTACATCAGCCTTGTTGTCGAAAGCAGCTTTTTTTATAGCTTAATTTACTTAACATAAAAAGAATTTGCAAACAACATTTTAGACTGTTGCATTGATGCTGCCCCTGGATTTGTGAACAACCTTACCTTAAATTTTTCATTTATATTTAAAGATAACATCACTTGCGTGTAAGAATGGCTTTGCAGAATTCACAAGGTAACGCTTTGCAGTGTAGAACATAATTAATGTCAAACGCACTTTCATGCATCACCCCTACTACGGATGTCGAAAGCAGAAAAACAAGTAGCGAATATGAGATGCTCCAGAGAAGCATTTGACCATTCCAACAATCTTTTCTTCTGTAGCGTACAACTTGAAGTATTCTCTCATACACAACGCTTTCCTCTGCTCGATACATTAACTAAATTAACACGGCTTCTGACAGTGAGTTCATAAAGCAAAAAATAATGACAGAAGCAATAACCAATGCTTAGTACCACATCGTATCTACTCGTGATCAGCCTGGTAGAGCGCAAAGCAGAGCTAGAACAAGCAGCAGGATCTCAGTTGGTATTGGTAATATTATTAGGCCAAAACCACAATAGACAGATTTGGTTGCTTGTCCGCAACAGCCATACGGATGCACCCTCCCATGGCGAATGGCAGGCAGACTGCGTTCGTACGGGTGCTGCGGTTGCGCAACTAAATCAGTCAAATATGAACATGGGAGACGCCGAAGTAGCGGGTTTGAAACATTTTCACCGCGTGGTATTCTCTGACGTGCAGTGGAATCGCAGAGTACACGGGCCTTTTTCCATTCCGCCTCCATTTAAATGCGAATGCCGCAGCAGGAGTCAAACCCGCGACCGAGAACCCTAGCCAGTGATTACACCGCATTCGGTTCGTGTCGAAGAACATTACTTCCGTTAGTGATTAAGGAAACACGTGTCCGTAATAGCTTGCGAATCTAGTGTACGCTAACCAACGGCAGGAGTGCTCAAAGCAATTTTACTAAACGCGAAAGCCTCCAAACGTCTGAGAAAACTTTTGAACGCGTCATAGTTGACGAACTCCTTTCGTTGAAATGGCCGTGTGGGCGAGGTTTGTTGTCCGTGATAAATTAGGGTCACGCGTGAGGGGAAACTCGAAACGGAAGAAGATCAACGAGGCAAGTAATTAAGAAAGCTTTTCAGTAGTGGTGCTATATGCGACTATAATCATACTTCAGTGTTTATCTTTCTTTACTGCTGTGTCTTGTTTTTTTTTTCAATTCCAGCCTTATCTGTCTTTTTTTAGTTTTCTGTTAATTTTTAGCTTTTTTTCTTTTTTTCTTCTTTCGGTTTCTTTCTATTTCTCGCTTGCTTTCTTTTTAAAATTTTTATAATTTTCTTTATCTTCAATCCCTAAAATTTTAAATTTCAATTCTTATAAGCTATGACTGGATAAGAAGCACGGGCCTCTAAAGCTGTCCGCTTTACATATCTTCATCAAACCACTCAAACAACCAGAAGAAGACAACTCTAGGACGCGTGTGTGCGCTCATTATTAGATTGGATTGAATAAACATTTACTGGGTCCAATATGCCACATATTTCTATGCCTGTGTTGATATCATCGTCAAAAGCTCGAAAAACAAAAGGAAGAACACTTTTAATTGGTGCGACCAATGGCTATACTGTGCCTTACGACAAGCGACGGTGAGAGCATACGACGGCATACGGCAGCTCATCCTCTTAAAGTGCCCTACACTTCAAAACCTTTTGTTTGAGTATAAATCCAACCCATGCCTTCCGCGGTGCAAGCAGCTGTTCTACCACAAACCATGCCTTCAGGAATCTGCTACGGAGGAAACAAAGAATTCATATGACAATATTGTAATGCGAGGAGTTTCGTTGAAGCATGTAATAGTTTGTCGCATAAACCTAAAATTGCACCAGGGCACAGAACATGCGAATTCGGCAACGAGTGGTTTGTTTGAAGGCTTAGTGCTTAGAAAGCACCAGGGCATAATTGTTCATCATTACTATCAGCAGGATTAAATGACTCGGCAGCTTCACAGGTGGGCCTGAAACCTTACGAACACAGAGGGTGGCACTTCACAAGTTCTTACGCAGGCGAAAACAGCGCGTATTGACGAGGACGGACCAAATAAGTACAGACAGCTGTTCTGACTAACAACTGTGGTTTTGCTGCTCATACGCCACGACAAGCACTAGCACGTATCAACGAAAAAACAAAAAGAAGAGGGGCGCAGCAAAAGGAGCAAGGCTTGATAGAATTCTCAAAGCAGTCTATTTTCGCGACATATGAGGAATAAATTTTCACTTATTCAGCGTCTGTGTCTGTGTTCTCTTCCTCCGTCCTGATTAGTATGCGCTGTTTTCGCCTCCATATGAACAACCAACCAACACGAAACGTGTTGCTCTCTTTCACAAGTTCGCTAAGAAAAGACCCGTGGCGCAGTGGGCATTTCCCGAAAATTCTCGAAGTATGCATTCAATCCTTCATGACAAGTTGTCATAACATTAAACCCCGCCGCGGTGGTGTAGTGGCTAAGGTACTCGGCTGCTGACCCGCAGGTCGCGGGATCGAATCCCGGCTGCGGCGGCTGCATTTCCGATGGAGGCGGAAATGTTGTAGGCCCATGTGCTCAGAGTTAGGTGCACGTTAAAGAACCCCAGGTGGTCGAAATTTCCGGAGTTCTCCACTACGGCGTCTCTCATAATCATATGGTGGTTTTGGGACTTTAAACCCCACATATCAATCAATCAATGTCATGACAATAAAGCAAAAGGTACGAAGGAATGGCTTTTGCACCGTTGTGTTGCTCGGCAAGTATACGACATCCTGTGGGACGTTTCAAATTTGCTTGCTCTCATCGTTAACCCGTTTAGAAAACTGATACACGAGAATTGTGAATAGATAAAAAAACAATTCGATTGTTCAGTCGCAGTTTAGTGCCATGTTAAAGGCATATTTGTTTCTTGAAGAACTAGACAGCGCGTTTGCGGATGCAACATTGACCCAGTGCGTCATGAACGTCACGTTTACTTAGGAGAACGGGCGTGCTTAAAAAGGGGAGGAGGAAAGTGCCGTCTAGAAAATGAAGAGACGAGAAAGGTCTTCATGAGAAGGGAACAGTAACTTCATTTTACCTACGACTTCTCGGAACTGCTTCCCTCTTGCAACAAATAAAGCAACATGAAGTTCAGCAAGGCGAATGCTAAATTATCAGTGAGCTTCAGTACTATTCTTAGGCGTGGTAGGAGGCATTCGCTTTGGTTCCATAGTTTTCATAGTGCTGTCAAAAATCTTGTCGCTCAGTATAGTATGGTATGGTATGGTATAGTATAGTATAGTATAATATAGTATAGTATAGTATAGTATAGTATAGTATACTATACTATACTATACTATACTATAGTATAGTATAGCATAGCTGCGAACAGCCAGTCTGGTGCGCACATGTGTTCCTTTCTTTGCGAAGTGGTTGAGCTGTTGACCGAAAAACGAACTTAGTCTACCGAATGAGAACGCGATACGAACGAAAACCCACTGCGCTTACGTTCTACTCCGGATGGCGAAGCCAAAGGATCCTTAATGTTTTCATTGAAGCGAACAAAAATAACGTTCATCATACATTCACACCCTCATGGTCACAATTTGGCATATTTGAAATCAAGAAGAGGACCATGAGAACACCAAGACGTAGGCAGTTTGATGAATGAACGGACGGAATCGGTCCAAGTGTGCATGGTACGGGAAGATGTGATTAGCATGTGAGCATGCTTGAAAACACTTACGCCTGTGTAGCGCACTAACATACTTCTAAGAGAAAATACGGTGCTAAGGCAGACAGTCATGAGGGCACTGACTAGCGTGTATGTGATATCTGCTCTACAAGAAGTACCACGCGTTAGATCAGGAACTCCATGACTTGCAGCGCTTAATCAACTATGCATACAGAGCAACACTTTAGTCTATTAAAGTGGCCTAAAGTCCCTATTCACTTACCGCATCTGCGGAATGAACTAATGGAGGCGCAGGCAACGTGACGCTGATGTTGTATTTTCCCTTTTCAATTGGACAGTTATTGATCTCACGCCCTCGTTCAGTATTAGTAGCTGTGATGTCACACATCTGATAAGCGCTGCGAAAGTCAATACACAACAAGTTAACCGTGATCAGAAATTATTATTATGGTATTTTAGCTTGACAGGACTAATAGTAGTACAAAACGATGAAGAAAATATAATGAAACAGAGAACAATGAAGTGAAAGAAAAGTCCATCGATGTTTAAATCCGAACTAATCAATAAACAAAGCTGAACTATTACAATCAATTTTGTTACAGAAGTAGTGCGCTAACAGTATCCTGCTTTTCGTCCTGTATCGCGTGGTCTGTAGCAAGCAGTGAATTTGTAGCACTGCAAATGTCAGCAATGCTGAGCAAACTTCTCTGTAAAACAAATATAGTACTAAAAACGATAGTCTCAAGAGTGTTTTAAGAACAAGAAGTGTATCCCGTCGACGCTGTGAAACCTCTGTATTCAGGCGTAGCCAAAAGGTGGTGCACCTCGCCCATTGACGACCCAAGCACTTTTAGGAGCGAAGCTCCTCATAGCGAGACCTGGTCGGTTGTCGATCGTTGATCCATTGACGTACCCCGCAGAGTTCCCTTATCGTACAAAAAAAGGCGCTGTGCCATAGAGGTGCATGCAAACTGCACTTAGGTGACGATATAGTGGATGGCAGTGTACGCATTCTGCGTCGTCATCTACATTTCTCGTGTCGTTTCCGAGAAGGCGCTATCCCATAGACATGCGTGCATCATGGCGGTTAGGTAAAGGTACGCTAGATGGCGTTGGCGGTGAAGCTGCTCTCCGATTGGCTGCTGCGGGGGCTGCGAGGTGTCGGCGGGCGGCGAGCGCTCATTCTCCAAACCGTCGCCATACGATTGCACTTGCCGGACCATGCTGCTTGGCGGGATGACGAGCAGCACCGTGTGCGAAAGGCCGCTGCGGCTCTTGCTCATCGGCCGAACTACTCCACTGACAGGATAACGTGTTTAGACGTTGTCTCTGGAAACATTAAAGCCACGCCTGTCGAAAAAACCCTATCACTTCATTTAACCAACCACAAGGCGGTAATCACGAAAGCGAAAAGACAACTGGGCGGCAAAGTTCGACTAGGGGGGGGGAGAGGGAGTGAGAATTTATTAGAAGGCAGAGAGGTCGGCCTGAGCTAGTTCACTCTAGCCTGCTACTCTACACAGGGTACATGGGAAGGGGGAAGAAAGAGGGATGAAGGATGATGATGGGGACGAAAATAGGTGGTGCCTATGTACAGTAGCCACTTAGCATAGTACCCTACAGTGTAGTATCTAGTCCAGTGCTTTTGATAAAGCCTAAAACAGTCTTTGTAGCAGTTTCTGAAACAGTTCGGTCGTTCATTGCTGGCAATATGTGGCTTTCACTCAATGGCGTTCGTGCGATGCTTGCCAACGTCGCAGTTAGCATATTTCTTTGCGCCACGTATATAATAGGCAGTCACAAAATATGGGAGCTAAAGTTTCGAGCATCACAATTCGGGCTGTGCACATGGCCGATTAGGTGGGTGTAGTGACGAGTGAAGGCGACGCCCAGGCGAATCCAGTGCAGTATATTAGCATGTCTTCGACCGATTTTAGCTGGAAGACGAAAAGTCATACCGGGTTGTGTTTCCCGCATGACGCTTGTTCCGATGATCTGGTAGCGACCAGTAAGTGGCAGCGCATTCACTCATAAGTCATCTGAACAATGTGTTGACGTCATTTCGTGAATACAGTACTTTGACGTATGTATCAGCGTTGCATACTGCCGCTCTTGCTTCGCTATCGGCTATTTTGTTGCCAACCAGGCCGCAGTATCCCGGAATCTATTGGAGTGTAATCAAGTGACCACTCATGTGTGTTAGGTCAAATACTTGGACGATTCCTAACGCTAACGCATAAAATTGACCTGTTCTGGAGCAGGAATGGATAGCTTCAAGCGCTGATTTTGCATAGGACAGAATCGTCCATTTACGCGGTGCTTAGTCGTTCTCAAACTTTATGGCTTCCTGTATAGCAACAAGTTTTGCAGCCGTCGAAGATGACCTGCGATCTAATTTGTACTGTCGGGAAATACCGAGTTGAAGGATCACGAAGGCTGCAGCTGAGGCGGAAGAAGTTATGGATCCATTGATGTAGATGTGCACAGAGTCACTGTATCGGTCATCCAAATGTGCCAAGGTGAGTTGCTTGAGGGTAATATAAGAAACATGCAAGTTATACAAAATTCCACGTATGTGACGGCACACCAGCGGTTCAGTCAATATCCATGGAGGCACTGCAGGGATTACGGCAGGTGCAAAGCCTGAAGGGATCATGTGTCTATGCGTATCGAGGCATCGAATAGGTACTGCCTGGTCGGTCCGCTTGTAGCGAAGACAACGGGTGCTGTGCATGTCGGATCAGCAGACGAAGGTGCCCTCGAAGAGGCTCACAGGACGTGTAAACCTGTATAGGCACTAAAATTTCACCCACACTATCGCAATGATTACTGCTGGGTGATGTCACTGAAGATTTCAAGCTGTGACCTCGATTGCTTCATCAGCTTCGCCCGGAACGTTTCATCATTTTTTAGGTGAATATGCTGTAATTTTTCGCCATCGCACACAGAGCATGAAATGACACTCGACCACACCTGCCCACCCGGCCTCCTCATCAGATATAAAAATGTTTTTCCCCCTCCGCCCTCAGAACAGTTTGGGCTCCCTCGAGTGTCAGTGAGGCTGCGGCTGCGAAGTGCCTTCAAACGTTCTCTTGGGTGCGTTTATTCCGCTGGCTTGGGCTTCTACACGGAGAAGGTCTAGAGCTCTCCATCTCTCAAATTTACAGCATTCGATGTTTACTGAAGCGCACGTCAAGTTCTCACTTTTACTCCCAAACAATGTCCAAAAAGTACCGACTTGTTTATTCTGCTCTCTTTCATGCCCGAGTGAAATTTTCAGGACAATAGTATTTATGTTGTTTTTTCTTGGTGTGCTGGCGATAATGGCAGTCAACCTACCGGTATAACTGTCAGTTCAAGCGCACGAATAAACAGAAAGGCAGAGAGGACAGTTATACCATGCATATCCAACAAGCCCAACTTTCTAATCTGTTGCAACTCACCGGTGACTGCGCTAGGAGCACCTGTCTCTTACTAACTGTCGCTTATGCCCAGTTCAAAAGGCAGATATCTCGCATATAATGTGGCAGCACCCCGTCAAACCTCTTGCATGCACTCTCAGACCAATATTAAGTAGTGAGAGTTGCTTTGGGGGACGTCCCTGCGCACCTTCATTTCAACACTTCAGGAACGAGTCCTCAGGTGGACGCTGAAGAGGTAGCGGAGGCGTATCAGGACTGGTAGACTTGACTAATGGCACAAAAAGTGGTGACGAATGCCTGCTGGAATTAGATAACAAAGACCTCCCTCTTTCTCTCCTGGATCATTTCCTTTCGTAAAAAGAAAAACGAAACATCTCTCCTCCCTCACTCACTCACGAAGCCTACCAAACACAAACCAACAGAGGTCATGCCGATGTCACGTAAAGAACAGTCTCAGGAATCATATCGACTAGACACAGACTTCACCAGGTGCCAAAGAAGATTCTGCGTGAAATCTTTACTGCTTCTATATTTACCAGGTTTCTCCATTGTCTTCGCAGACGTCCCTGTAGTACGGAGGATGCGTCATGTGGATCGCGAACCAGGGACCAGACCTCAGTGTCCGACCCACAACTGCAGTGAAATCCAGAGCCAGATGTGGCTCTGACGGCGTGTAGCTGACCGTCAGGTCTGAAATCTGGAAGTACTCGGCAGCTAGCCGAAAAAGAAAGTTGTGCAGCTATTGGTGTATTTTCACAAATACAATAGAGGCTCACTGCTGGGATGCCCGAGGAAGGGCGAGCACAACCTCACAGTAATTTTCGTTCGTACACATTTAAAAAAAGGTCAGCATATTCACTAACTAAATACTAACCTTTTACTTGTCACATAAAGCACTAACCTCTTGGTAAAAGAAGGTAGTCAAATGCAGGTTAGTGAAAATTACGACCAAGTTAGTAGGTGAATAGTGCTCACACGAGTGGTTAATTCATTACTAATTGGTTAGTAACCCCCATAAATACTCATTTACGCCTATTTGTTACGAGTTCGTGTGCGTGCCGATATTGAAATTATTCTGTTACAAGAGTATGGGATAAAGAATGAACTGGCATGGCCCTCGTAATTATTTATGGCTTCTAACTACGTCGGGGGCACTGCGAGCGCGCGGAGCGAGCGGTCATGCTTCACATCGGCTCCGTAGGAAATGCTAATTTTCGGCGGATCATCGACCCCTACAGGACTAATTTTGGTACGTGAGTGATCAACTCGGTGAGTGGACCACGTCAATACCAAATTTGGGTCATTTCACCCAATTTTGGGAGTTTTAGAGCGATTTCATGGGTGAAGCGGGCGAGGCCCCACTATGCCTAACGACGGCTACCTTCGCTCCGACCATGTGCTCGGTCGGTGCGGCACTCGGGGCGGCCTTGGAGGCCTCCCCAGAGCTCGCCAGGCTTCGGAACGATGAGAATGACCAACACTACGAAGAATTCCAAGGCATGGACACCTCGGCCACAGATATAAGTGCGGATTCTGCTCGCAAGAGGCGGCATGGTCAGCTAGGCCTAACCGCCGCGAAGAAGAAAGCCGCCGAACAACCGACCGGATCGCGACTCGACGACAGCGGGGACTGCTCGACGACGATCGGCGACGGTTTCCCGACCGCCACTGGCATCGGACAGTGTGTTACCGCGGTGAACAGTGACTGTGACCCGCCGAACTCGTGTGCGGGTTGGACTGTAGTGGTCTCTCGACGCGGGAAGAAACGGCAAAAAACGGGCAGCCCATCGCAGCGGGATACCCTAACCGCAGGTGAGCCGACCAAGTCTCTCTCGGCTTCGAACGCTAAGTTGAAGGAGGAGCGTAGGCACGAACAGAAAGCGCAGTACGTTGCCAAAGTTAACGCTAATATGGCAAAGTCAGCCCGCATGCCTACTTTCGGCAAGAAAGACGAGCACCGCGTGGTTGTTAGGCCTCGCGGGGGACTCGTAGTGAGTACCACCAAAATGACCACGCTGCGCACAGCCATCATAACAGCGGCTAACATTAAGATCGAAGAAGCGGAGGATGATTCGTTTGCGCCGAACGCCGCCCAGAACATTATAGTGCTGAGCACTCCTAGCGAAGTGAGATCTTTTCGCTACGGATCGATCCGTAATATCACGGTGGAGGAACGCACGTATGAAACGTTTGCGTATAAGAGCACCCCAGACAACACCTCACGGGGAGTAATAAGTGGAGTGGGCAGAGAGGAACCCGAGGAACAGATCACTCGGTTCCCAGTGAACAAGCATAACCCCACCGTTATGGCCGCACACCGGCTCGGAAATTCTGAGTCGGTGGTAATTCTATTTGAAGGAAACAAAGTACCACGATACGTAAAGTATGGCGGCTTTGTCACGAAGTGTACGCTGTACAGGCAGCACCGTGAGGTCTGCACTACGTGCGGCCAGATAGGGCACAGGAAAGGTGTGTGTCCAACTCCGAACGCCAGAGTGTGCTTCGCTTGCGGTAGAAACAACCCAGGAGAAGGCCATGCAGAATACTGCAAACCAAGATGCAAGTTCTGCGGTGGCTCCTACGTCACGGGCGCGGGCAAATGCAAGAACAAATTCAAAACGCCGCTACAAATCAAGCAGCGGCAGAGGATAAAACAGAACACCGAAACTATAACCGAGATGGCGCCCAGGGAGGCTGCGCTTTCTAGAAGATTCGACTTCCCGGAGTCGGGAGCCAGCGGCACACGTCACGAACAGAACGGCGTGGCGAGCCGCGATAGGAGCAGAGCGGAACCGGAGGACGTGAAGTGGGCTGATGTCACCTCCGGAAGACCGAAAGAAGCGCGTCCGCCAAGACCGGCGCCGCAGGTGCAAGCGCACCTGAGCCTGACAAACAAGTCTGACGTCAATCGCGCGGCGATGACGCAAACGAGCGGGGCCCCGAACAGAGCAGCAGCTGCAACGCTGAAGGAGCCTGGAAAGATGCCAAGCGGCGGCGGTTGCAGCGAACAATGCAAGAAAGAGACGCGGGAGTTGAAAACTACAGTTAAGAAAATGGAGAAGGCGATGGAGGAACTTCAGACGGCGATGGCGGCGACGCAGCTCACCATCAAACAACAACGAGGCGTCATCGACCAACAACGAGACGCCATTAGAAGGCTTCAAGAGGGGGGATCAAGGAACGAAGCCAACAACAAGATGGCGACAGACGCCGATGAGGATGACAACGGAACCCCAACGAACATCGCGGGCAACTACTTTGTCAACACTACAACCCCTAAAACCTACCAATTCACCGCCAAAGCGAAGACTCCGACAAGGGCATCCATGGTTGCGGTGGCAAGAGGGTTGGAAGCACAACCCGAAGAGGGACTAGAAAGCGAAAGCAACGAAGAAGAAGATGATAGCGCCTCGGTCATCTCGGTGGCAACTACAAACAACGGAGACAGGACCAAACCTCTCGGCTACGGGAGCTTCAGTAAGAAGATTGGTCGGAACGCGAGAGCTATAAAGGAATGGGGCAAGAGCTTTGAGGGCCTCGAGCAGAGAATCCTCACGAAATGCACCCAAGTCATCCAACAACAACTTGCGCAAACGATTCAGCTCCAAATCGAGCAAGCGCTAGAGAGGGCCCTGAGCCCCGAGAAGCTGCAGCCACTAATTGGTGAAGCGGTGCATCAATATTGCCAAACACAAAAGGCTCTCCCTCATAATGGACAGCAACAATAAGATCAAGATCTGGCAATGGAACGCCAACGGGTTCCGGTGCCGAAAAGCAATCCTACAACAGTACTTGAGATCGCTGGCACCAACGGCTCGCCCGGACGTGATAGCGGTCCAAAAAACCCACACCGAAGACACGCCGACGCTGCCAGGGTATCGGGCACATGCCTGCCCCCCTTCCGCTCGCACATGCGGGAAGGGTGCGGCGCAGGGCGTGTGCACGTTCATCCGGAAAGGCATCGCCCACGTGAAACACCAACAGTTCCTGGGCAGCAGGGACACCGCCATCGAGCTGTGCGTCACCGAGCTAGCGATTAGCGGCAAAGGACGAGGAGCTCGGGGTGGAAGAAAGAAGAGATCAACCACCGTCTTCATCGCTAACATATATAGCAATCCAAGACATGGAAAGCAGAAATTCAAAACTCTCTTCCATAAGATCAAGAGCGCCACATCACAAGCACAGAAAGACCTGGCCAAAAGAGGAGACGCTGCCGCGGTAATATGCGGCGATTTCAACGCCCAACATCGAGAGCTCTGCTACACGACCACCACGTCCAAGGGAAGGAACCTTCTCGAAGATGCCGGCGAAGCCGAGTTCACGTTACTGATCAATCCAGCCCATTCATCAAGGATCGGAACATCGGTTGCCCGGAATACAAATCCGGACCTGACCTTTGCGATGCTGCCCGAAGGTGGCACCGTGAAGTGGAGAAATACGGGAATCAACCTAGGCAGCGATCACTTCATAATCGAAATTGAATTACCACTGGCTCATCTCAACGGTAACCCGAACCGCGGCAAAACATCAAAGCACAAACTCGTCGACTGGAGCAAGTTCCGTAACACAGAACTCGGCGAAGTCGACAATATCGACGAGTGGTCAGCGAAGCTGCTGGCGGCAACAGAAGGGGCCACCGAGGAGATCGATGCACCCGAAGAAATTGAAACCATGGAACCGAGACTAGCCCACCTCCTCGAAGCCAGGCGCTCGCTCCAAACGCGTTGGCGGCGGCAACGTCACAACAGAAAGCTACGAAAGAAGATCGCAGAACTCGGCCGAGAGATCGAGCGACACAGCAGGCAGCTCTGCTCACAGCAGTGGTTCGCACTCTGCAGCCAGGCTGATGGGCAGCTTCACCGCGGCGGCACTTGGAAACTCCTCAGGCAACTGATGGATGAGACCAAGAGCTGCGAATACCAACGTACCCACATGGCCCAAATCATACACACCACCGCTCGTCAACTGGCCGAAGAGGAGATGTTCAAGCGACTCAACGAGCGCTACCTCCCCATCACCAGTCGCGAAGACCACCCAGACTACGCCGGCCAGCCGAACCCCCACCTCGACCGAGATCTAGAGGAATGGGAAGTGAGGCAAGCGGCGCAGGACCTGAACTGTCGTTCGGCCGCCGGACCCGACAGAGTTACTAACAAAGCTCTACGCAACCTGAGTGACTCAGCCATTACATCACTGACACGCTACTACAACGAATGCTGGCGTAACGGCAAGCTGCCCAAGGCCTGGAAGACAGCAAAGACGATCCTGCTGCCAAAACCAAACGAGCCACCGGGTATAGAGGGCCTGCGTCCCATCTCGCTCACGTCCTGCGTGGGCAAGTTCCTGGAGCACGTTCTTAACACCCGCTGGAACCGTTACATGGAAGCGCACCATGTCTACCCGGACTCAATGCTTGGCTTCCGGGCCAAGTTGGGAACGCAAGACGCCATGCTCCTGATCCAACGAGAAGTCCTTGACCCACCGGGCGGGACTCCAAAGAATGACAACCTAGTGATCTTGGGCCTGGACCTGCAGAGCGCCTTCGACAACGTTAGACACTCGTCGGTCCTGGCTCAGGTGGCCCGCCTGGGGCTGGGCGCAAGATCGTACAACTACATCAGAGTTTCCTCTTTCGCCGCACGGCCATGCTGGAGGTGGGAGGAACGAAGCTCGAAGAACGAGAGCTGGGCAGTGTCGGGACCCCACAGGGCTCGGTCATCTCCCCATTCCTGTTTAACATTGTCATGATCGAGGTGGCCAGGCGTCTAGAGGCGCTGGGCCCGGGGATACGACACTGCCTCTACGCCGACGACGTAACCATGTAGGCCACGGGTGGAAGCGACGGAGACATCGAGGTGGGTCTGCAGGCGGCGGTGGACGCCGTGGAGTCCGCACTCTCGGGCATGGGCTTGCGGTGTTCGCCACAAAAATCACAGCTACTCATCCTTCCACCACCTGGGAGGCATAGAAAAAAGGCAAGTCGAGAGGCGGCCGAGAACATCATCGTGCGCATCAGTGACGGTATGCAGATCCCGCACGTCCCAAGGCTTCGAGTCCTGGGGATGTTCGTGGACGGCACCCAAACCAACGCCACGGCGGTCAAGAACATCACAACCAACATGGGCATCCCAGCGCGCCTGGTCAAGCGAATGTCGTCCCGCTACCGGGGCATGAAAGAGAGGGGGCTCCTGCATCTGCTGCAGGCTTTTGTTATAACCCACGCAGCATATGCGGGGGCCTTTCACCGCTGGACCGGCGCGGAACGAGCCAAGATCGACGCTGCCATCAGGAAGGCTTACGCAGGGGCTCTTTGGCTCCTACCAGGCACAAAGACAACGGCCTTACTGTCTCTGGGAACACACAACACGCTCTCGGAGATCAGCGAGGCCCAGAGAGCTTCGCAGCTGAGGCGCCTGAGCGACACAGCCGCGGGCAGAGGATTACTCGATCGGGTGGGATTATTACCTCCTGGAGAACGCCCGGAAGCAGGACCAGACGGGGAGCTAGAAGAACAAGTTCCCCTGAATGGTGAGGCAGCGAGGAAAATCATTGTCTACCCGCTGCCATAGAACATGGACCCAGAAAGGGATGCGGGCAGGCGAGCGGCGAGAGCAGCGGCGCTGGCCCGTCAACATCAGGGAGACGAGGGTGCAGTCTACGTGGACGCCGCAAGATATCCGGAAAGACGCAACGCCTTCGCAGCAGTGGTGGTCAGCGCGACTACCGGTAAACTACTAACAGCAAGCACCGTGCGCGCCCGCACAGCTGGCCAGGCAGAGGAGGTGGCGATAGCCCTGGCCACAGGTAGGCCGGACACACGCACGGTGCTAAGCGACTCAAAGCAGGCAATCAGGAATTTTGCCCGAGGCATGGTCTGGCGGGGCACGGAGCGGCTAGTTACGTGCATCGCGGCTTCGCGGGCTGCTCGCGGCGCCGCTACAGGGCCAACCATCGCCCTCAAATGGTTCCCAGCCCACATGGGACAACTGGCTCCCGACATTGAGAACCACAACGAGGAGGCGGACGCTATGGCCCGTGATCTCATCACGTGCCGGACCGCGGCAGCCCGTCTCTCTGAAACCAGCGGTGAAGAACGAGAAGACCTCGATCCCCTCACCGACTACGGAGGGATTCTGGCGGCCTACAGAGAGGCCAGGAGAGCCTTTCTGCCCCCGCATCGTGAACTGTCACGCGCGGAAGCGGTGAAGCTCCGACAACTGCAAACAGAATGCGTGCTAACGCCAGAACCGGCCCGGCACGTATGCCCCGACATGTTTGTGGACGCTAAGTGTAGCGTGTGCGAACGTTAACTAGCCACCCTCCGCCACATCATGTGGGGCGGGTGTAACAGTGGTGTGAACAATGGGAAGGGGCAGTGCCAGGGCACCACGTATCCCAAAGAGGTGGGAGCATAGATACGCTCCCAAGACCCAACCACACAACGAAGGGCCATCCAGCGGCTTGAGGAGGCCCTGGCAAAGCAGACGAGAAAGGGAACCGACGCCCCGGACAACGGGAGCGGAGGAGCCCGAGTATCCAACGCCTAGCCAGAGCACAACGTCTTCAAGATCTAGGGCCTGGACTATAGGACTATTAGCCATAGTCTTTAGATAGGGAATACCCGCGCCCTGCGCGGCCGGTGACTTCCCGCACGCCGGATGCACGAAAAATGTTGTTTCTCTCTCTCTCTCTCTCTAACTACGTCATGCTACTATACTGTGGTCAGGGCGTATCACGACAACTTATAGAATTAACCACATGATCATACGATCAAATGAGATTCAAAAGAGATGATCATAAGAGAACCTCATATGCTCACATGAGTTCTCATACATGATTATATATTCATGTGAGTATAAGAACTCTTATGAGGGGATCAAGAGAACAGGCATGCAAACGATCGCACAGGTAAGTCTGCAAGACTTGGACATAGATTTCTACTATAGCAGCAGCTTGAAGGTAATACATACCCCTGTTTCGGGATGGCACACCACGTACTAGCGAGCAGCCACAGAATTTATAAAATAATTGTTATTTTATGCGCATCATCATGTCCCCTACAATTTGCTTACGTGTGTGCCGTTACGTAGCACGAAACTTCTATTTTAAGGTAGTCAAGAAAATTAGAGCATGCCTATATTCTGCTTATGAAGTCACTATTACGGCAAAATGTACTGCGGCATTTACGAAAGATCTCGCACCGTAGATGGCTTAATAGTTGCTTAGTTAAAACACTAAGGGAGGTTCCATGGGTAGTAACGGCTAAAGTTGCTAGGTGTACTAGCTTGTGGCTAGTAAAAAAATGCCGCGAAGGTAGTAAAATGCTCCCGAAATTAGTGAACGGACGCGTTTACTAATTGATTGCTAACGTTTTTTAAGAGTGTAGGGATTGCACTTTTCTGTTTGTCATACCATCGATGACGCCAATGCTTGTGGTAACCACGCATAGTTTACCCGGCACAAGCGGAATCTCGTCAGAGTAGTTTGCAAGCACGGTGGACGACGTACGCGCTGCATATTGCTGCGCTTGTTACACTATAGCGTAACAAGTATCAGAACTATAGTTGAAATACGTGTCATCTGCAGCTAGTTCTGTCAGATTGTTAGCCCTTTCGCATGTTGTGGTGAATGGGCCATAGAAGCGCCAGTGGAAGAAGCATCGCACGCTGTTCGAGGTGCTGACAACGTCTCTTGTGTGGCTCGGATCCCACCCTCGTGCTTACTAAGCGTTTCTACCAATTCAAGCTTGATCCTAATGCTGCTTCTTTATCATTTAAAAAAAACGTAGTATTTCAGAATATTTTGGTTATTTTGGCAGGATTTAGAGCACAGTTACCCTTTTTCGAGGCCCGTATCGACCTCTCCATTTCGAACGTGAGCATGCCACACGACATCAACGCATGGACAACAAGCGGAGCACCCGAAGTGCCACGCACCTAAAAAGAAGTGTTTGTGTGGGCTGCGCACGCAATCCCTAGTTTTACACACAAACGAACAGCTTTAATGTAGCGCAAAATGACGCAGACACCAGGATACACACAGATAGATAGATAGATAGATAGATAGATAGATAGATAGATAGATAGATAGATAGACAGATAGATAGATAGATAGATAGATAGATAGATAGATAGATAGATAGATAGATAGATAGATAGATAGATAGATAGATAGATAGATAGTCTGCAGTACACCTAGAATTTTTTCGAGTTTATATCTACTAGCATAATCAATTCAAAGAATTTTTTCGGTATTACAACCAGCTATTTACTTTTTGTTTAGTGCCCTGGATTTACGCCACTATGTGAACCACTTAAGTCTACGCAACAGTTAAATGCCAAGTTTGTGACACAATTCCGGTGACTTGTGCATTAGATCTTCAGATGTGATTTAGTAGCGTGCGCATCTACGCTGTCAAATACCAATAGAATGAATCGGTTGATTCTGAAATCAGCACTAAATTGTCACGGGGCATGAACAACTGTCGTAATGTAGCATTTTCGCAGCACTAATCTGCCATTTACCACAATGTGAATATGTCGAAGAAATTGAAATATCAGCAAGAGAAATGAAGTCGCATGTCACAATGACACATGATGCGGTGTAAGGATGGCTTTTTAGCACTGTCTCAAGCAATATACTTGCTCGCCCATTTTATTTTACAAATGCGTTTGTTTCATCTATCTGGTACAAATATTGCAAGCACCATAGAAAAATATTTCCCTCTCTTTGTCGAACATTTTCTGCTTACATTAGCTAAATGGCATAATTGGTGTAGTTAATACTATTTGTAAAACACGAAAGTTACCTGAGCAAGAGCGGACGTCAGGATGAAAAGTGACCGGTAATGTTTCTGACCTTACGAAGAGAAGCCACAACAGAGCGAGCATGCATACATGCGTCATATTCACCATTTAAAAGCCTCATTTTGGGGTAAAAACGGAGTTGCTTGCATGGTAAATTTTATTACTAAACTGCACGTCTGTCATTCTATACGTTTGTTTCCACAGTTAATGCGTTAACAATAGGCTTACGAGCCCATTTAGAGAGAATGGAGCAAATAAGACTTCAAAAACTAAAAGCTGCGAGCTTTATGTTTACACACAACGCTTGCCTACGTTAAAACACGTCGCTTCGTTCAAGCGCAAGTGTGCAAAACTTTATTTGCAGCGTGTCGGCAAAACACGTTACTACCCTTAACTCATTTTTTTTACTTCTCTTTAGAAGGACACGTGTCTAGCATGTCTCCTAGCAAGTTTCCCAGCTGAAGCACGCCAAAGTATGCCACATTAATTTTTTTTGACGTACACTAATTATTGATTGATAGATGTGTGGAGCTTAACGTTCCAAAACCACCTTACGATTATGAGAGACGCCGTAGGGGAGGACTCAGGAAATTTTGACCACGTATGGCTCTTTAACGTGTACCCAAATCTGAGCACACGTGCCTACAGCATTTTCGCCTCCATCGAAAATGCAGCCACTGCAGCCGGAATTCAATCCCGCGACCTGCGTGTCAGCAGCCGAGTACCCTAGCCACTAGACCACCGCGGCGGGGCTACGAAAATTGTTGCTGGATCTACCAAGAAAAGTTTACACTGGCTAGTGCATCGATAGCAGTGAAGAGACTGTCGTTATGCTTGACTTTTACTTCATCTAAGTGGTTGTACTTGAGCTGAGTGCTTAAGGCACTAACGTGTCTGTAATGTATAGATAAAATATTCTTCGCAATACACCTAGCAGATCAAATGTACATTTGACATTTTTCGTTGTGTACAATTAGCCTGTACTTGCAAGGCGTATAACTTGCATTTGGCTGCTTTGTATGGTTAAGGCGGGTTCTTCAAAGGTCACTTTTAAAGCGAAGACTGAAACAGGGCTGCTTATTTAATGCTGGCTGAGCACTTTTTATGTCCGAAACACTTAAAGGACCCAGCTTGCCATCCATCAATCTGATGTGGTGCGATCACGTTCACAGTAAAGGGCTCCATACAGGTCGTAATTAGGCTACCAATGATGAAAACCCGGTAAAATTTAACGAGCTTTATCTTAAAAATGAATTCAGCATA
Organism: Rhipicephalus microplus; assembly: GCF_043290135.1. Lineage (NCBI taxonomy): Eukaryota > Metazoa > Arthropoda > Arachnida > Ixodida > Ixodidae > Rhipicephalus > Rhipicephalus microplus. Next base: position 37,098,266 of record NC_134707.1, on the reverse strand, counting down.
TGTAACCTGGAATAACTCGCAATATTATTATTCAAATCTTTAAACGTTTCTAAAACATCTGGCTGCCTTCAGTGGGGCCCAAAAGAGAGTGCCAGCGCATTCTTCAGTTAGTGAATGCCCCTGCCCCAGCGCCGGCTCTGCGTCGACGCTATGTCGCTACGTGCACACATATAATGGAGAAAACCTGATGGAACTCACTACAGACCACACGTATTTCAACAGACGTGGAAGGAAGTGAAATCGCCGCAAAAAGCAGCGCGACATGTCGCACGTGGAGTATTTGAATCGGCCTAACAAGATTCTATTCGCACCGGAAAAACCCTACATGTCTACCTCAAACACCAGCATCTTTGACATTTTTTTTTGTGAATCAAGCAGTGAGAAAGAAGTCTACCAACAGCAATCGCTGCATGCCCGTACAATACACTTCCTCAGGTTTCACAATAATGGAGATACGTGTTTTATTCAATTACATGGATAGTCTTGACGGCTTTTTGTTTTCTGTCGTCGTCACCGTCATGTCCTGTGTGAAGTCGAAACTGATAGAATCCCCTAGCAGATCATACATTCTATCCGCTGGTACGTTCTACCCGAGCGTGAGTGGGGGCAACGAACGTGGCTGAATCAGAGACGAAACAATCTGACACATCTACGTCATTCGGAGGGCGCATGCGATAAAATTCCTCCTCCTGTTAAACTAGCCGTAGAATGCTCAAGCAGAGCAAGAACATCCCTCTGCTTTTTAACGACCACGAAACCGTGCAAGCGGGGGGCGGGGATATTGAGCAGACTGTGAACATTGATTTGACGAGCATGGTTGTCATTGCTGGCACGCGGGCTTTGTTTATATGCCAAAAAAGTTTTTGCAGTAAAACAGTGGCTTAGAAAATGCTACCATCCGACGATCGATGAGCCGATGCTGCTATGATTTCATTTTTTTCTGTAATGTCGTCATCCACAATGTGCACGAACTGTTGGAAAAACGTTCATACAAAGTTCATTTATTCCAGTTCTGTCAGTATTTCTCATTTCTTTGAATCAGCCAAAGTAAGGGCTTATTGCGACATTTAAATTGGTAAACAAATAGAAAAGCCGTTTCTCCGAGTTTCTGTAATCGACAAGTACACCAGGGCGCGTGCTGGCAATTCTTGCGGGAAATCACGACGCACATTCGATACATTAATTAATTTTCTCTTCTTTTATTCTCGCTCTTTACTCAGACGAGAGCTTCCCCCGGCGTTTCTCGTAAAAAAAACAAAGTTTAGGGATATGAAAACCTAATTAAGAGAACAGTTGCTACTTAAAATTTGGAACTTTTCTCAATGAATGCGAACGCAAAGTTGGAAGACGAATGCTAGAGGGAGCGTGTCCCTTGCGAAAGGAAGCACAACGATGAATGGCCGCCTCTTCCAGGTTCCAGAGTGGAAGTTTTGCCGTGATTCGTGTCCGCGCCGTGATAAGAGTGGCAGGCCAAACAGAAAAAAGAAAGTGTCCGCCTTTGTCCCCTTTTCTTCTGAAGGGACAACTGCCTCTGGGAATCACGAATGCTCGTTCGCGATTCGTTAAAGAAGCGCACATGGACCTTGGAAGGTACCTCTATCGTTGGTGAACCGAGCGATGAGTATTCAGAATTTGCAGGTATATTCACATTATGAACACTCCGCGCTATAAATGTTTTATTGTAGCTGTAAGCCTATGGCAGTAATAGTAAATTAATGCATGTCGAGTACCAAAAAAAATTCGCGCATGTCCACAAAGTGAATGATGATGATTGAGCTAGCTCCAGAGAATAAATTCTATAAACCATAAATTTTTGTACGTGTGCTAAATCATCATCATATAAAGACGTGATGCCCCCCAAAATTTTGTCCACCTGTTGTTACTTACTATATTTAAGTATACGGGTTTATGGCATTTTATATTCATCGAATTACGACCGTGCCGTTGTGGGGATTCCGTAGTCAAGCACTATAACCCCTAGACCAGTTCGCAAGTGTAGGGTGAGAACACAAAGGAATTAAGTAATGTCATGAAGTAGCTCCGCTCGTTGACACCCAATGTACCGCTTTATGTATGTATGTATGTATGTATGTATGTATGTATGTATGTATGTATGTATGTATGTATGTATGTATGTATGTATGTATGTATGTATGTATGTATGTATGTATGTATGTATGTATGTATGTATGTATGTATGTATGTATGTATGTATGTATGTATGTATGTATGTATGTATGTATGTATGTATGTATGTATGTATGTATGTATGTATGTATGTATGCATGCACGCAGGGACAAAGCCTGCAACTTTCTGTTTGCGCGTTCAGTACTCCGCAACTAAGCTTGGCCCCTGCCGGCGACAAGTTATATTTTCGTCCGCATTTTACTTGTTCATGTTTTCAATACGATCACTCCTAAAAATATCACATACACTTTCCTTGGCGACATTGTCGATTGGCTCTCATGAAATTTGTGTGCCACGAAGCAAACAAGCCCTTATATACACACTCTCCTTGCTTCACATTTACATATCGCATTTATTTTTACCTTCATTAGAGTTATTTTAGTTAAATAAATTATTTGATATGTGCAGTTTAATGACTCAAAACCACCATATGATTATGAGAGACGCCGTAGTGGGGGGCTCTGGAAATGTCGACCACCTGGGGTTCTTTATTGTGCGCCCAAATTTGAGCACATGGGCCTACAACATTTCCGCCTCCATCAGAAATGCAGCCGCCGCAGCTGGGATTCGAGCCCGTGACCTGCGGGTCAGCAGCGGAGTACATTACCCACTAGACCACCGCGGCGGGGTGATAAAATCATTTCAGTCAATTAATGAATACTTTGCCCATTGTGTGTTCTACACGTTCTGATGGAATCAGTTCCACTCGCTGCTTCTCAAACACCATTCACTTGCATTGCTATATATTCACTAGACGCGACAGAATGGGCTTTCAATTCCAAATGACGGGATTACCCAAATAGCCAAATGCCGGATGGGAACAGGCTCCATCGCAGCTCTATCACGCATGCGAAGTCCACTGTGCAAGTGCTAAGCCGGTATGGCTCTCGGAAATGGAGTCCTCCGTACGTGGATGTTTCTTCCTCTATTTCCTTTTTTTGTTTCTTCTACTCGCAAGTGGCCATTTATACATAAAAAAAAACCTGTACACTTGTATATCCCTATCTTATTTTCGATAACAGTTTTACTTTTGTGTTGCATGCTTTTTTTATCGCAGTTTCTGATCTCTTCTTTTGCCTACACGATGAAGCCGCGTTGCGTGAGGACGCATAGCAGAAGGAGAAGAAGCCATTTGTTCTATTTTCAATTTGTCGTTTCGCCGGTAAGTGATGGCGAGAGACAAACAAAGAAAAGCAAAATAGAGAACGAAAATTGATTTCCTTCCTTGATTTTGGTACGGCAGGGGCTTCCGCCGGCCTCCTTCCCAAATGAAGTCCCGCCCCTTCCCCGGCGCTTTTCATTGTCAGACTTCCTTTGACAGCCTTATTGGTTACCACACCCTTAAGCTGTTCCTTTATTTTCACCTGCCAATATGTCTTCTTGTATAAGATTTTTCTGCTGCACGTTTTTCTTTGTTCTACCCTTGCAAGTGTCCTATCGAGGCCTTTTAGTTGTTTTTTACCGGTTGTTCTTAATATATAGATCAGTGCCTTCTCAATATACTTTCGCCATGAAAACTTGTACGTTCGCTTCCGAGCATTTCCACAAGTGTCATAACTTTGTTACTTTCATCCTAGGCCATTCTTCGAAGACAAACATTGTAAGAACCGAGTCCAGTAATCAGAGTGGCCACGGTTTCCTACTTATACTGTCTCAGAGAGAGTTGCGGCATGTGGCCTCTCCGCCTGATTGTTTATTCCAGCAACACTTGTGTAGCATTGGCGTTGCAATTTCATCTCGTTAGGCCACTGCCACAGCATCACCGGTACGCTCTTTCTTAATGCCGCTGTTATGACGAACAATATTTCAGGCTCTTCTAGCCAAAAGTGTTGTGGCTCGGGCGAGTTGGTTATCCATGAACTTAGCTTCTATTAGCGCGGCACATATGAAAAGGAAAGAGGAAAGAATACAGAGACGTCAAGACAGGTAGGCGCTAAACTTCCAACTGTTTATTTCATGCCCTTGACACCCATCTTACACATGCGTAGAAACACGACTCATCTTGCACGTGGTGACATCCCAAGAAACGTCATTTCCTTATCTGTCAAAGCAATCGAAGGTGAACTCACACACAAGTTTCCCATTTTTTCTATTGCCTCGGCTTCTTTGATCTCACGTGTCAGCTGATTGCGAGACCGGCTGATAACGGTGCAGCTATACAGATCAGGGGAGCACCCACACCCCTTGCAGTGCGCCGCCAAGAACCCTCCCGCTGAAAGTTTATTCCTCGCGTTGTAAGCATGTTCCCGCAGTCTATCATTAAGACACCGCTTAGTCTGTCCTATGTAATATCTTCCACACGATAACAAGAACACGTACACCACGCAACACACACAATCTACATATCTAACCTGATGTTTCTTATCACATACTAAGCGAATAGAACTAATTGGGCAGGTCAACTTGCAAAGCTCCCCTAGTTTTTTGGGGGCTGAAAACACCACACGTACGTGAGCCCGCTGGGCTACCTTCTTCAAGTTATGAGAGACAGTGTGCATATATGGGATTACGCCTATTCTGCTACCCGAACACTCCAACACTTGTTGCCTATCTTTCTGTGAATCCTCAACGTTAGACGACACTCCAGTGTGCAAATCTTTTCGTTTTGTCGATGATTTCCTGTTTTTGATGGACTGTACACCAGTTGACCTAGAAGCGAAGGTTGAAGAAGTATTACCAGCGATTAAGGAATGTCTCGCACCCCTTGAAATTACTTGCGAGCTCCCCCAAGGTGCCTCTCTGCGGTTTTTGGATATCCGGTTGTTTTTTCTAGGAAATCACACTTGCTGGTCGTATGAGCCACGGGCAAATAAGCCTCTGCTTTCTTTTGTCTCGGCGCACTCTAAGCTTATAAAGAGAGGAATCGCAAACTTGTGTTTTAAAAACGCCCTAGCAAAATCGTGTCATCACAAAATGGCACACAGTTTCGTGACTCAGAGTAAGCGTCTCACCGAAGCAGGGTACCCTGTTCTGCTGCAGGTCTCTGTAGCTGAGCGTATCCTCAAAGCTTCACAGAAAGATAGGCAACAAGTGTTGGAGTGTTCGGGTAGCAGAATAGGCGTAATCCCATATATGCACACTGTCTCTCATAACTTGAAGAAGGTAGCCCAGCGGGCTCACGTACGTGTGGTGTTTTCAGCCCCCAAAAAACTAGGGGAGCTTTGCAAGTTGACCTGCCCAATTAGTTCTATTCGCTTAGTATGTGATAAGAAACATCAGGTTAGATATGTAGATTGTGTGTGTTGCGTTGTGTACGTGTTCTTGTTATCGTGTGGAAGATATTACATAGGACAGACTAAGCGGTGTCTTAATGATAGACTGCGGGAACATGCTTACAACGCGAGGAATAAACTTTCAGCGGGAGGGTTCTTGGCGGCGCACTGCAAGGGGTGTGGGTGCTCCCCTGATCTGTATAGCTGCACCGTTATCAGCCGGTCTCGCAATCAGCTGACACGTGAGATCAAAGAAGCCGAGGCAATAGAAAAAATGGGAAACTTGTGTGTGAGTTCACCTTCGATTGCTTTGACAGATAAGGAAATGACGTTTCTTGGGATGTCACCACGTGCAAGATGAGTCGTGTTTCTACGCATGTATAAGATGGGTGTCAAGGGCATGAAATAAACAGTTGGAAGTTTAGCGCCTACCTGTCTTGACGTCTCTGTATTCTTTCCTCTTTCCTTTTCATATGTGCCGCGCTAATAGAAGCTAAGTTCATGGATAACCAACTCGCCCGAGCCACAACACTTTTGAACTTTATTTCTTGTTCAACGGGCCCGTTCTTCTACGCACTTCGTGACCCTCATGCAATCGTTTCGCTAATAGCAGAAACGGTGTGTAAAGCACGCTCTCTTGCGTTCTGCACTCGTCGCAAAATAATACCGCAAGAAATAGTTCACCTCTCAGGAGGCTTCGTTCCGTCACCAGGACACTCGTCTAGGATCTGCAAGATCCTACGTTCGGAGCTGTACCGCCAAGTGCGGCTCTACCGACAGGCTCTGACCACGAGCTTGCGTTGCACCAGTGATCCTGTGGGTGCACTTGGAAGGATTCGTGCGTTCTCACGGTTTGTCGACCAGAGAACGGAGTGGCTGTGGCAGCGTCATCTGAAGCAGCTCCGGAGCCGTCTACCGGGAAAGAGACCGACTCAGAGAAGCCCTGTTCATGGGGCTTCGCAGCTGAACCTTCCAGGGTTCGTCCACGATGCGCTCTCACTGGGTCCGAAGTTCGCGGTCGAAAAGAGGAGGCCACCGGAAGAACTGTTGTCCATGGTGAGACAGCTTGCTAAACTCGTCCCTGAGGAGGAAGCGTCCCGCGTTGTATCTGAAGGTGTAGATGTTATTTCACGTAATCGTATGCCGCGTCCAAAACACTCTGTAAAACGTGTTTCGGAGTATCTGACAAGCAATTCCTTGTGTGTGTTGCCTGCCGACAAGGAAGGTGGTTTTGCTGTTTTGCCTGCAGCCACGTTTTGTGCTAAGGCGAAGGAAGCCATCTCCAGTGTTTTCAAAGTGCATGATCAGGTCGTTCCGACAAAAGTTAAGGCGCAGGCCAAGAAACTGTGTAGTAGGCTGAATCTTGATAAGCTAAAGAAAAGTGTCAATGACAGCAGACGAGGTCACCTTGAAGTTCTCTTCAGCGCTAAGACCCACAAACCAGACGTCCCGTTGAGGGTAATTATTTCAGAAAATGACACATGGCAAAAGTCAGTCGCTTTGTTTCTTCAAGCCAAGCTTGCTTGTTTACCCGTTAATGATCCTTTCTTGATTAGGAACTCCGATCAGGTAATTGAATTCTTGAATAACCACACACATGACAGTTACCAAGCCTTCTCGGTGGACATAAAAGACTTGTATTACTCGATACCTCATGGTGCTCTGTTGTCTGCTATTGAACATGCCATAGATGATTACGGTGTCACGCGCTTTCAAAATGAAGCTTCATTATCGTTGAGTCACTTTTTAGAACTTTTATCTTTTTACCTTTCCTCTACTTTTATCTCATGGGACAACGCGTTGTATTTGCAAAAAAACGGTGTATGCATCGGCTCGTGCATAGCACCCATTCTTAGTGATCTGTTTTTATCCAGCCTTAGCACTTCCTTGTCCTCAACGTTAGACGACACTCCAGTGTGCAAATCTTTTCGTTTTGTCGATGATTTCCTGTTTTTGATGGACTGTACACCAGTTGACCTAGAAGCGAAGGTTGAAGAAGTATTACCAGCGATTAAGGAATGTCTCGCACCCCTTGAAATTACTTGCGAGCTCCCCCAAGGTGCCTCTCTGCGGTTTTTGGATATCCGGTTGTTTTTTCTAGGAAATCACACTTGCTGGTCGTATGAGCCACGGGCAAATAAGCCTCTGCTTTCTTTTGTCTCGGCGCACTCTAAGCTTATAAAGAGAGGAATCGCAAACTTGTGTTTTAAAAACGCCCTAGCAAAATCGTGTCATCACAAAATGGCACACAGTTTCGTGACTCAGAGTAAGCGTCTCACCGAAGCAGGGTACCCTGTTCTGCTGCAGGTCTCTGTAGCTGAGCGTATCCTCAAAGCTTCACAGAAAGATAGGCAACAAGTGTTGGAGTGTTCGGGTAGCAGAATAGGCGTAATCCCATATATGCACACTGTCTCTCATAACTTGAAGAAGGTAGCCCAGCGGGCTCACGTACGTGTGGTGTTTTCAGCCCCCAAAAAACTAGGGGAGCTTTGCAAGTTGACCTGCCCAATTAGTTCTATTCGCTTAGTATGTGATAAGAAACATCAGGTTAGATATGTAGATTGTGTGTGTTGCGTTGTGTACGTGTTCTTGTTATCGTGTGGAAGATATTACATAGGACAGACTAAGCGGTGTCTTAATGATAGACTGCGGGAACATGCTTACAACGCGAGGAATAAACTTTCAGCGGGAGGGTTCTTGGCGGCGCACTGCAAGGGGTGTGGGTGCTCCCCTGATCTGTATAGCTGCACCGTTATCAGCCGGTCTCGCAATCAGCTGACACGTGAGATCAAAGAAGCCGAGGCAATAGAAAAAATGGGAAACTTGTGTGTGAGTTCACCTTCGATTGCTTTGACAGATAAGGAAATGACGTTTCTTGGGATGTCACCACGTGCAAGATGAGTCGTGTTTCTACGCATGTATAAGATGGGTGTCAAGGGCATGAAATAAACAGTTGGAAGTTTAGCGCCTACCTGTCTTGACGTCTCTGTATTCTTTCCTCTTTCCTTTTCATATGTGCCGCGCTAATAGAAGCTAAGTTCTTCTAGCCACTTTTGCTGTAGCGTACTTTCTAGGTCTTCCCATTTCTGCAACAATACGAACTGGTCATACAACATTTGTGCGTTCAAAGCGTTTTTACAGCAAACGATGCATCGCAAAGGAATACCACACCGAAGCGAAACTCTGCTGTTGCAAAATCTCAGCTTCTCTAGTGCTCTTGCTCTTCCGACGATGAGCTTGGTCACGTCACTGTATATGCGCTTCTTTTTATTTTTCTTCATGCAAACATTGCAAATATGTATACGACAAACAGTGAGTGCAATCACGTGCCTTTGTACATTTTTTATCATCAAAGGCTTCTAAGTGGAGTTTCACCAAGACTTCAGAGCTATATTTCCGCCTCGTATATGACGGAGAGAATGCGCAATATTAAATGGCACAAAAAATCACAGCATATCCATGGAGTGAGGGATGATGAGTGGGGCGAATCGTTCATCCATCTATACGTCCGTATGTTCGTCCGTCCGTCCGTCCATGCGTCCATGCATCCGATTGCGCTCAAGAATGCAGAGGGTGCGCGAGTAACACTGACGAGACGCGAACCATGGAAGCCAAGCGTAAGCGTCTTCATCGCGCCCGCCGCTCTGTTTTGTCCATGCCCAACCAACGATCCGCCAAGTACGGCGACTATCCAGGAGACGGAAAGAGGCACTCGCTGCCCGCGTACCCAGGCACAGCCCGCGCAGCAGCCAATCGGAGAGTAGCAGTACAGTGTCATATAAAATATCCTCACACAACTGCAGTTTGTATGTACTTCTATAAGACAGCGTCGTCTATTACACTGTTCGGGAGATACTGCCTTTTTTTTAAGGGCGAAGCTCCTTATGGCGTGGCTTGTGCGTCCCTCGTAGTACGTAACCACCAGTGGCCCATACCCGAAATAGCGGTCCTTACGATTTTGACCTCCAAGGTGGTTCCGGTGAGAGATTTCTTCTGTGCGTTGTTGAACAATAAAAGATAGTGCTCAATGCACATGTTAACGGCTGCTAAGTGGGAATGAGAGACAGTAGCATTCGACCTTTAGGTAACGCGCACGCTGCGATCCCCATTAGCAGCTATTGGCATGTACATTGAGCACGATCTGACAAGAAAGGGTTGCTACGTTATACTCGCTGGGTGTAACCTCCTTGGTTTTAGAAAGGTTGAGCGAGCGTTGGGCTGCATAGCCATGAATACAGTGAACTAGTTAATACCATGAACTCGAGGTGCTTAACGGTGGGAAGTAAACCCGAAGCGCAAGCCGTAAGAAATTGTGCATTTGCCACCTCCCGTTTAGTCCTTGAAATGTCCGCTGGATGGCGGTGCTTCTATATGGAGAATATATGATGAAAAAATGCGAGATGTTGGTACTTGGAATGCTGAATAGATGGACGAACGGACACACAGACAGATGCATGGATGGATGCATGAACGGACGCAGGCGCGGATGCATGGACGAACGCAGGGACGGACGCACGAACAGACGCACGCACGGATGGGTGGATGGACGCATGGACGGTTACACAGACGTACGCAGGAACGGACGGAAGCAAGAACGAATGGACGGATGAATGCTTCGCCTCACTCCCCATCATTCACTCCGTGGATATGCTGCAATTTTTATTGTGTAGAGGTTATGTTAGTCTAATCCCGCCTTACTTGTGTGTATCTTTCTCGCCTCTTCTTCTCTAGGTTACGCATGGCGCATGACAAGGGTAGACTATGAGGAGATTCTCCCCTAAAAGATTTTCCGTAAACGGGTGTGAAACCGGCGCAACCTTGGTTTGCAAGAACGGATGCCGGGCATGCTATCGGCTGTGCCATGGCCACATATGGTGGAGGATTTACAAACGTGTTACAAACGTGCCTTTTACATCGCCCACAATGATCTTACAGTCCTCTTGGCTGGTGGATTGGTGCAGCATGTAGAAGCGGTAAAGTAGTGAATCATGACCATGGCCTCCACGATTAGCTCTTGCAACGCGTCATGTGTTAGTACGTTCGTTCTAGCGTAAGTGGCCTATTTTACTTACACAGTCTCAGCAATCATGTGATGGCGTCTGGGAATGAGATTCAACGGATTCGCGATGAACCGACACGTTCTATCTTAGTCTGAATACACTGACATGTTATAGCTCGTTCTGGCCAGCGCAAGTGGCTGTTGTAACAGGCTGTGGCCTCTTCTACTTATACTGTCTCAGAGAGAGAGAGAGAAAACAATTATTGAAAGAAGCTTGTGAGTGAAGGTGGGAGGGTCCCTTATTCCAGGAACCCTCTGGCTTGGACAGCCCGCCGAGCTCGAGCGACGAGTTGACGCTGCTCGACCAGGTCCGGCTGGGAGATCGCAGCCTCCCACGCTTCACTGAGGAGGTCTTGGTCCGCATCTGGTGCTGCTGTTCGTATTCTTGGGACGCTTACTTCGCACTGCAGTAGGAGGTGCACCAGAGTGTCTGCCACTTTGCAGTGAGGGCAGATGTAGCTGTGCAACGTTAAACTGATATGGTGCAATAGTACGCCGTGTGTGAACGTGTTGCTTTGAAGACGCCTATAGTCAGTCTCTTCGTCTCTTGTGATTTGGATGTGGCGGAGGGTATAACCAGCGTTCGAGCCATAATGTTGCAGTAATGCATGGTACGTTAGTGGTATGGCTTCTCTTGTCTCTGATCTTGTTGTTGAGTGGGAGGTGCCTCGGATCTCGTATGGGAATGCCCGATTGACGCATTCGCGGGCTGCGGTGTGTGCCTCTTCATTTCTCTCGAGACCTTCATGACTCGGAATCCACACGATGCATGTGTAGGGAGGAAGATTGTCCATGCGCTTTAGTAGCCTAATCGCCACCGTGGAGACCCTGCCTTTCAGGTAGTTCCGTGCCGCTGTTTGTGAGTCGGTAAAGACCACGATGGGATCCTCACTCGTCTGGGTGGCGAGTGTTATAGCAGCCTCTCCAGCTGTTTCCGCACATTTGGCGAGAATAGTCGCCGATGCCAGTACCACGCCCTTGTAATCTGCGACGGTAATCGCGAAGGCATTACGTCTCGGATATTTGGCTGCGTCCACGTATCGCGCCTGCGGGTCAATGCCATGTTTTTTACGGATCATGTTAACCCTGGCAAGCCGCCTTTCTCGGTGATGTTGAGGATGCATGTTCCGAGGGATCTGCTGAGTTTCAAGGCTTTCTCGCAGCTGTGACGGTATTTTGCCTTTGCGTTCTTCGTTGGGTTCTAGGGTGGTCTGGTATCCTGTGCGTCGAAGGACGGCTTGCCCTGTGAGTGACAGCTTGAGTCTCTCGACCTGGTTGATGAGGTGTGCTTCGGTGAGTTCTTCCCACGTATTATGAACTCCCATGCGCAGCAGTCGGTCAGTGGAGGCGGCTGGCGGCAGTCCTAGGGCAAGCTTTGTAGCCTTTCGTATCAGCAGATTAAGTTTTTTTTCTCCGCTGTCTTCAGGTTGGGGTAGGGAGTTCCGTACGTTATCTGGCTGTAAAGGAGAGCTTGTACTATTTTTAGGGTGTCGTGCTCTTTGAAGCCACTGCGGCGATTAGCCACCCTTCGGATTAGGTGGGTGAGCTGTGTCACAGTGTTCTGCAGCCGGGGTAAGGTAGCAGAGCCAGACCCATCTTTATGTATGTGTAGTCCAAGGACTCGAAGCGTGTCAACTTGTGGTATTTGGACTCCCTGTAGAAAGACTTGTGGGTCAGGAGTGTCGTAGCTTGGTGGTCTACCCCGGGTGCGTTGCGCAAGTACTAACAGTTCCGACTTTTCCGGAGCACATTGGAGGCCGCAAGTTGAGATATCCTTCAGTGATGTTAACCGCTTCTTGAAGTCGGTCCTCCTGTTCACCCGTGCTTGAACCTCTTGTCCACATAGTGATATCATCGGCGTATAACGCGTGATATATCCCAGGGACAGCGTCCAAGAGACGTGGGAGCTTAAGGAGGGCCAAGTTGAAAAGAACTGGTGATATCACTGAGCCCTGTGGCATGCCTTTGTTAGGGAGTTGAAAAAGCTCGCTCTAGATATTGGCAATCCCTACAGTGGCATTGCGGTTGGTGAGGAAAGCCAGCATATAGGCGTATGTCTTGGCACCGCAGCCGACATCTTCCAGGCTACGCAGAATGGCTTCGTGGCTCACATTGTCAAATGCGCCCTTTACGTCCAAAGCTAGAATAGATGACTTACTGTGCTTGCTCAAGCGGAGAAGAATATCTTCCTTTATCTGCAAGAGGACGTCCTGTGTGCTGAGCATTTGGCGGAAGCCGAACATGGTGTTCGGATAGTGACCATTGTCTTCGAGATGTGTGGTGAGCCGCTCGTTTACCATGTGCTCAAAGAGTTTCCCAGCGCAAGATGTAAGGGAAATGGGACGAAGATTCGCATTCGAGATTGGCTTGTTTGGCTTGGGTACCATGGTCACCTCTGAGTGCTTCCAGACTTGCGGTAGCTCGCCCTTCCCCCAGCAGTCGTTAAAGTGCCGAAGGAGTGCCGTCAACGCCCGGGGCGGTAGCTGGCGTAGGTGCTTATTGGTCACTCCGTCTTTGCCTGGGCTCGTGTTGCGCGTAAGCTTAGCAAGGGCCGCGGTAGCTCTGCCAGCGTGAAAGGCTGGTCTAGTGCTTCGTTCGGTGCTCCTCGGTACTCCCTGGGCGTCGAATTGTTGATGGAGGTAGCTTGCTGGTTAACCAAGCCACAAAGTTTTGCTTGAAGTTCTTGGAGTAACTGGTGCTCTGTGCCCTCATAGTTGTGTATGAGCCGCTGAATTGTATTCCTTTGATTAGTTTTGGTGTGGGTGTCGTTGATCAAGGCTCGAAGAATGCATCAAGTGTTCTTTGTGCTCAATCTCCCTTGAAGTTTGTTGCAGAAGGACCGCCAGTTCTGGCTCGCAAGGTTTTCGGCGTACTCCTGCGCCTGTCTAGTGAAAACGGCGATGTGGCGCTTCAGCTTACGGTTGAGCTTTTGCCGTTGCCATCGTTTAATAAGCGATCTTCGAGCTTCCCATAGGTGAAGGAGATGATTATCGACTGCCGGATTGTCCTCGTTCAAGTGTATCGTTTTGGTATGTCCGTCAGCAACACTTACAATACTGTTTAACCAGGCTTCAATGTCTTTGATAGTCGAATCATCATCAAGGTCATTCCTGTAGGCGGTCCAGTCCGTGAGTCGTATATTTAGGTTTATTAACGAGAAACAACTGTTGAGTTCTTCCCAAATTGGCTTTAGATCTAGATATTCCATATGGCATGCACATGTAGATCTGGAAAGTCGTATTCATATTGCCCGTCACAAAAAGCACTTTGCGGCTTTAGTAACGTTAGACATATGTAAAGCATATGATAGTGTAGAGTATTCTATATTGACTAATCAGTTATGGAGTCATGGACTTCCAACTTATATAGTAGCATGGGTGACGGAATTTTCAAGTAGAAGAGAATTCTATTGTTATCAAGGCGGTTTCTCTTCCTGTAAGCACAAGCAAACCCGAGGTGTACCTCAGGGGTCAGCACTTTCCCCAGTTTTATTCAACATATTGCTTAGTACCATCCCCGTTCATCCAGATGTGAAAACCTATGTTGATGCCAATGACATTGCTTTCTTTGCTATGGCACATGACTTCCACTGTCTCTACACTATCTTGCAAGCATATCTTAATAAAATAGAACATTGGCTGGATGGATTGATGTTGAACCTGAATACCGGTAAATGTGCTATTCTCGTTTTTCCAATCAAAGATCCCGTGCACATATCTATTAATTACAAGCTTCAAGTTATCCCACAAGTACAATAATTGAAATATCTTGGAGTTATGTATAATGAACATCTAACTTGGCGCCCTCACATTGAATACATCGCGACAAAAGCAGTACGCGCGATGGGCGTATTGCGGAGGTTGAGCAATTGTAGATCAGGTATGAGAAGAAAGGCACTTTTGATTATATATAAAATGTATGTCCGACCTTTGTTGGAGTTTGGCTGCATTCTTTTTTCTGGTGCGCCAGCCTACAAACTTCGGCCGCTCGTTCTGTTGGAAAGAGAGGCTTTACGGCTCTGCTTAGGACTTCCAAAGTATACTGCAAATGCAGTGTTATACCTTGAAGCACGAATACCAACCTTATTATGTCGCTTTAACATTCTTACTGTGCAGACCTTTGTACGACTATATGAAGCACCGTTTAACCCTGAACAAATTATTTTTATTTCCAATCCTGACCTATTCTTCTCCGTGCATTGGCCCAGATTTACCAAACCACAAATAGTATTTGTTCAATCGTTACTTGAGCCCCTAAATGTACACGTTCGTGATCTGATTCCTTTAACTGAGCAACAAAATTCTCCATAAATTGTTAACCATGATATCTTCCCAACTCACGCTAAGCTATTACCTACAGGCATTTTAAATGGTTTATTGCAAGACCATTTAAGTACTCTGCCAACAAATGTCATTATAGCAGTGGACGCATCTCAATCACATGAAAAATCAGGCGTTGGAATATATTGCTCCGTACTTGATTGGTCATTTTCACTTCGCTTACCGGACTTTCTTTCTGTCTTTCTGGCTGAATTCATGGCAATAATGTTAGCTTTGCGAAAAGTAAATATTTCCATTCCAGTCGTAGCAGTCATAACCGATTCATTATCAGTGTGCTCTTCTCTGTCCGCATCTGGTCACCCACCTATAGTGAAACTTTTTAAATCGTTGATCCCCTGTCAACTCCGAAGTATTCATTTAATCTGGACACCAGGGCACAAAGGTTTGTTGTTAAACGAAATAGCTGATTCTCTTGCGAAGGCATCCCTTTCGAAGCCAATTATTCCTATTTTCCCTCATACAGTATACATTACGGTGGCGCGATTTCGCACACTTAAAATCAGGCAAAATTTATCTGACCCTGCACTGACGGCTTCTTCAGAGTACAAACACTTGTTATTTCCCTGGCGCAGTGAACTGACTAATTCAAGGATGATGGAAGTCGTCATCACGAAATTTCGTTGCCGCGTTACCTCCCTCAATTTTTATTTGCATAGATCAGGCATATTGAATTCCCCTATGTGCATTTACTGTAATCAAGAGGAAACGATCAGTCATTTTTTATTACATTGTCGCCGTTTAGATTTATTCAGGCAAAGCATACTAGCACCACCTCTTCAAAGACTGGGCTTGCAACTATCACAACCTGATCTTCTTTCATTTGGAGCCTCTACACTGGGTTTCAGCCACAGGGATGTTTTATTCGCCGTTCAAGAATACATCACTGCGACTAAACGATTTTCTTGCTAAATTGCTGTCTCACTATTTTTCTTCTTTTTTTTCTGCAAACTTGATATCGGTATTTCAAATCAATATTAGGTTACAAAAAAATTTGTAGGAATGATGCAATGCTGAAAGTTTAGGGCAAATTCACCTTATAATCGGCCAATCCCCTTCTTTGGGTACGAGTCATTTGCACAGGGAAACAACGACAACAACAGTCCGTGAGCCGAGCTTTTCCTGTCTTGAGCGAGCGGTGAGCCTGTTTGACCTCTATTTGAATTATGTGATGGTCACTCCCTAGAGTGTCTGGTAGCCTTGTCCACGTTGCGTTGTGCACGTCTCCAGTGAACGTGTGATCAGGATTAGTATCCCTCTACACGCTGTTGCCAACTCGGGTTGGATGGAGCAAGTCATTCCACAGCGTCAGACCGTGTTGCTGCGCAGCGTCATGAACACGCGCCCCCTTCTTGGTGGTGCTGTGATAGCCCCAGGCCGCGTGTGGAGCATTGAAGTCCCCAACTATGACGAGTTGGTTGCCGTTAACCATTTGACGGAGCTCGTGGACGAAGTGGTCGTATTGGTGTAACTGCTCCCGCGGAGGGCTGTGTTGTACCCTCCGTTGTAGATCTTGGACTTTATTTTCTAGAGCCCAGATGGTCGCTGTCTGAGCAGGCGAGATGGTCGAGGCACTTGTAGTATTTAGAGAACTGGGCCCGTCACTACCGGTCACCGCGGCGGCGTAATTGATTCCCCTAACGAACCGAAACCGTGATGGCGTGCGGGATCCAGAGCGACCTTTTTCTTAGAGCGAGAGCGACTTCGGTCAAATTTTGGGGGAAAAGAGGGGGCCCGTGAAATTTCTGGTGTGATAACTGACCCGGGTAAATTATTGGTGCAAACACTCAACTGATTCTCACGGGCACGGGCGTTATCGAGCTGCTGGCGTCTTACTTGGTAAGAAGGGGGGTTGCTGCGGAGTTTCTCCTTGCATTCCTTTCCAGCAGTCTCATGGTCTTCTCCGCAGATCTTGCACATCGGTTGGCAGTCATGTGGTTCTGTGTCCTTGTCGTGGTCGCATTTGTAGCAGAAAATCGCTTTCGGCTGAGGGCAGATGTCTTGTCGGTGACCTAGGGCGCCACAGGTTCGGCAATATTGGATGGACTTCCGGTATGGCTTGCATCGGTAGTCTCCACTGAGGTACGTCACGTAAAAAGGAACGGGCTGCCCATCGAAAGTGATGACTGCAGCTGTGGAAGATCCCAGCATGCGCGCGCCAAGGACGTGGTATCTTGGGTCTACGCGAAGTCCTGCAACAATCTCTGTGGGGCTTGTTCCTGGTTAGGCCTGTAGATCACTCCGCGGCACACATCATCGGGGTGTCGAATGTGCGGATTAACTTGATATATTACTCCACCAAGCTGTATAGCATTTATACTTTGCAGTTTGGAAGCTCGTTCCGTACTTGCTGTGCTTGCGATGATCACATTTTCTACTTTCTGCACCTGCACTCGCACATGGTCATAGAAGTCCTGCTGGGCCAAGCCACTGGATCTTTCCATGTCATGTGTAACCTCGATGAGTGTTCGTTTTGAAAGATCTAGTCCTGGTTGCGGGCGGAATACAATTTTGAAGTCATCAGTAGGGAATGGCCACATCCTAGTGCTGCGTTGACGTTGCGGTTGAGATTCGGCGTCTGGCTTCACAGGTTGCGTAGCTCGTTCTTCGGCTGACTTTTCTTCTTTGGCTGACCTGCCTTTACGGCCAGCTTGAAGCCACTCAATGTGGGCTTTGCCTGTCGTTTTGCCACTATTTTCAACAAACGTCCATTGTGAAGCCGTTCTTGAGTTACCCTCCGTGATGTCCCCTTGCATAGTACTCGGGTTTTCTTGACGTGGATTAGACGTCTGCGTTTCCATGAGAGTGTTAGCTCTTCACCTCAGACGCTGCGTCTCTGTGTTGCGCGAGCAGTGTGCTCGTGCACCTACGAGACGCTGGCGTCCATCTCATTCCGCAGGCCCGTCCTCGTGCCACAGCGGTGTTCGCGTGCAACGCGTCCTCTGAATTCATTGGCGATGTTGCGTCCCAGCGAACACGCACAATATGTTTAGAGTTCAATATCTAGTAAAAAAGTGCACTCACTGCGATGAGTCTGGTGTCAAACTATGCCTTGCAACGTGAGGAATCCCAGGTCACCAAACGCGAGCAGTGTCCAGGCAAGGTGCACAGAAAACAGCAATAAGAGCAGGAGCCCATGTGAGGTGCGACTACACACCTCAGCCCCCTGGCGGCTTTTTTCTATACTGTCTCAACAATCATAATAGGGCATTAGGCAACGATATTCTGAAGACGCACGATGAACCGGCGCGCTGTATCTTAGTCAGAACGCACTGGCATGTATTACCGCGTTCGGATCAGCGTAAGTGGCTGTGGTAACAGGCTGTGGCCCCTTCGATTTACACTGTCTCAGTAACCATGTGATGTTGTCTCGGAACGAGATTCAGCAGACGCGCGATAAACCGACGCATTGTATTCAAGTCAGAATAGTCTGGCACGTGTTAGCGTGTTCCAGAATGTGTAAGCGGCTGTTGTAATATTATGTGGCTTCTTATACTTACACTGCCTTAGCAATAATGTGATGGCGTCTGTAAACGAGAGACGGCAGACGCTCCATGAGCGCACGGGGTTTCGCGTGGTGGCGATGAACCCGCTTGCCGTGCTCGAAAGAGAGTTCGGGGTGAACAAGGGCAACTTCAGTGAATTGATAGTGAATTGACAAGGACGCGTTAGCATTGGGCAAGGTGCACATGATGAACGCCCCTATAAGTTGACCTATCCACTACTCGAATTCTACTTATGGTTCCCGTTAATGGGAGATAATGTATTTTTATGGCACCATCACCTCCACCACAGAAGCATAGGCACAGAAAGATTTTTTTTAATGTGAAGCATTTTTTAGTGAACTTCGGCAACTTTGGGCGTATCTATCTATCTATCTATCTATCTATCTATCTATCTATCTATCTATCTATCTATCTATCTATCTATCTATCTATCTATCTATCTATCTATCTATCTATCTATCTATCTATCTATCTATCTATCTATCTATCTATCTATCTATCTATCTATCTATCTATCTATCTATCTATCTATCTATCTATCTAGCCACCTACAACTTTTAGGTCTCCTGGTCGTTTCGATAATGGTATTGATACCAAACTTGGTATGGCATAACATGACTGTATGAAGAACACATCTGACATGTCCTAATATGAAAATCATGACATGAATTTCATGTGTGAAGAGGTTTATTAGCCGTTAAAGGCAGCGACGAGAGAGCGTGATGAACCGTCCAGCGATCGGCACAGCAACGAACCGAAGCACGAGCCGAGAGAGCCGGGCGTTGGCGATGCTGCTCGCTGCAGGCACATCTTCTTCTTCACAATCGCCCCCGCTGAAAAAGGAGCCATCCTGGCGACTTAAGAAGTTTCAGGCAAAGGCTCATGGTACGGTTTCAGTCGGGAAACATGGATGATGTCACGTGCACGCCGGCGCATGTCGTCCGATCGGGAAACTGGTTCAATTAGGAAATTAACCGGAGAGGTTTTCTCCAAAACGGTGTAAGGCCCCTCGTACCGGGGGACAAGTTTCGAGGAGAGTCCCGGTGTTTGGTATGGGATGGCAAGCCGCACAAGAGACCCTGGGGCGTAGCTGGGATCCGGAAGAGAGGTGCTACGGGTTTCTTTCTGGCGTTGTAGCTCTTCCGACGTGAACGTACGGGCGAGCTGGCGGCACTCTTCGGCTTGTCTAGCAGCATCGGAGATAGGTGGACACTCGGAAGCATCAGGACGGTAGGGAAGTAGGGTATCGATTGTATGGGAAGGCTCACGTCCGTAAAGAAGAAAGAAAGGTGAGAATCCCGTGGTGGTTTGTACTGCGGTGTTATATGCGAACGTGACGTATGGGAGAACACGGTCCCAGTTGCTATGATCAGATGCCACGTACATTGAGAGCATATCACCTAGCGTGCGGTTGAACCGTTCCGTTAGTCCGTTAGTCTGCGGGTGGTATGCTGTCGTTTTCCGATGAATGACGTGGCATTCCGAAAGCAGAGTTTCGACGACCTCGGAAAGGAAAGCGCGGCCTCTGTCACTAAGGAGCTCTCGAGGTGCACCATGTCGAAGGATAAAGCGTTGCAAAATGAAAGAGGCGACATCCTGAGCTGTAGCGCTCGGCAAAGCGGCTGTTTCGGCGTAGCGTGTCAGGTGGTCAACCGCCACTATAATCCACCGATTACCATCTGGTGTCAATGGAAGGGGACCGTAGAGGTCAACGCCGACGCGATCAAATGGCTTGGCAGGGCATGGAAGTGGCTGCGATGCGCCAGTCGCACGTGGCAGTGTTGATTTACGTCGCTGGCAGTCAGGACAGCACTGCACGAATTTACGTACAAAATTGTACATGCCGCGCCAGTAATAGCGATGGCGAAAGCGTTCATATGTTTTGAACACTCCGGCTTGGCCACATTGTGGATCGTCGTGAAGGGAGGCGCATACTTGCGATCGTAAAGTGCGTGGAATGACCAGCAACCACCGGCGGCCATCGGGAGCGTAGTTGCGTCGATGAAGAAGTTGATCGCGGATGGCGAAATGGAAAGCTTGACGTCGGAGGGATCGAGATACTGGAAGGTTGGGCGTGCCAGATAAATATTCGATAAGAGAGGCGATCCACGGGTCACGACGTTGTTCGGTGGCAATCGAGTCGAGATTTAGCGATGACAAGGTCTGGAGGCAAGTGTTTCCGCACGTCTGATCTGGTGGTAAAGGTGAGCGGGACAGGGCATCAGCGTCAGAGTGTTTGCGTCCGCAGCGGTATACGACGCGAATGTCGTACTCCTGGATGCGGAGTGCCCATCGCGCAAGGCGGCCAGAAGGGTCTTTCAACGTGGAGAGCCAGCAAAGCGCGTGGTGATCAGTTACTAGATCGAACGGGCGGCCGTATAAGTACGGCCGGAACTTTCCAAGCGCCCACACCAGAGCCAAACACTCTTTTTCTGTCACGCTGTAATTAGTTTCGGCTTTCGTCAGAGTGCGGCTAGCGTAGGCTACAACGTATTCTGAATAGCCGGGCTTTCGTTGAGCGAGGACCGCGCCTAGCCCGACGCCGCTGGCGTCGGTGTGCACTTCGGTAGGAGCCGTCGGGTCGAATTGGCGAAGAATAGGTGGGGAAGTGAGCAGACGGCGCAGAGTAGTGAAGGCAACGTCACACGCAGGGGACCAGGAGGTGAGGTTCACGTCACCGCGAAGAAGCTGGGTTAACGGTGACATGATAGATGCAAAATTTCGAACAAAGAGCCGGAAATAGGAGCATAGGCCTACAAAACTGCGAAGTTCTTTCATGGTCGTCGGCTTGGGAAATTCTGCGACTGCTCGAAGTTTTGCTGGGTCTGGTAATACGCCGTGCTTGGACACGATGTGGCCTAGGATGACGAGCTCGCGTGCAGCGAAGCGGCATTTTTTCAGGTTAAGCTGCAGACCAGCGTTGGTCAGACAACTCAAAACGTGCCTGAGGCGAAGGAGGTGCGTAGGAAAGTCGTGGGAGAAAACCACGACATCGTCGAGGTAACAGAGGCACATATTCCATTTGAGGCCACGTAGCGTATTATCCATAAGACGCTCAAACGTGGCAGGCGCGTTACAAAGCCCAAAGGGCATGACGTTAAATTCATATAGTCCGTCTGGTGTAATAAATGCCGTTTTTTGGCGATCGGCTTCTGCCATTGGGACCTGCCAGTAGCCAGACCGCAAATCTAGCGACGAGAAAAATTCCGCTCCGTGAAGGGTGTCAATGGCGTCATCAATGCGCGGCAAAGGATAGACGTCCTTGCGGGTTATTTTATTCAAACGACGATAGTCCACGCAAAATCGGATAGATCCGTCTTTCTTACGCACCAGGACGACGGGAGATGCCCAGGGACTGTGGGATGGTCGAATGACGTCTCTACGAAGCATATCTTCAACTTGATCGTTGATGACGCGGCGCTCTTCAGCGGAGACACGGTATGGTCTTTGACGCAGTGGCTGGTGTAGGCTGGTGTCAACATGATGTTTGACTTGTGATGTGCGGCCCAGTTGAGGTTGCGACACATCGAACGAACTCCTGAACTCACGCAGAAGATTCAGCAGGTCGGCATGTTCGGTGGGAGTGAGAGTGTCGGCGATGGCGCTGGAAAATGTATCATCGGACGACTCCCCGAGTGCCGACAGTGCTTTGGGGTGGTCGCAGTAGTCGTCCGGGACATCAAACAAAAACGAAGGGTCGAGATCCTGCACGCGGCCGAGACATTCCCCCGCAAGCAATGTGACAGGTGTGGAAAGCGGATTGCTTACGAACATGTTGCTTCTTCCGGCGGCAAGATCAATTGTTGCGAAAAGCAGCGGCAAAGCTCGACGACATTTGAAGATATCGGAAGGCATAAAAAGAACTGTAGCGTCAGTGTAGGCGTTGCATGAAACGGGAACAAGGGCGAAATTTCCAGGCGGATTATCGGTATCTTCATGAACGAGCAACTTCGGCGGCTGATGAGGAGCGTCCAGTAATGGGACATCACACAAGGGTGAAAACTCAACTTCGGCGCGTGCGCAGTCTATGACGGCATTATGGCGGGATAGGAAGTCCCACCCGAGGATGACGTCATGCGAACAGACAGGAAGAACAATAAACTCCACGATGTAAAGAATGCCTTCGATGGAGACTCTTGCAGTGCAAGCTGCGAGAGGCGTTACTTGCTGTGCGCTTGAGGTGTGAAGCGACAGTCCCGAAAGCGGCGTCGTTACTTTGCGTAATAAACGGCAGAGATTAGCGGCAATAACAGAAACAGCGGCGCCAGTGTCGACAAGGGCGAGAGTACAATAACCTTCAACAGTTACTGCGACCACGTTAGCAGGAGAGGAGCGAGGGCTTAGACAGTTCGAAAACGGCGCAGTTCTTGCCTCTTGAACTGCGTTGCTTAGTTTTCCTGGTCAGAAGGTCTGGGCCGGCGACGCATTGGGGAGGGCGATCGCCGACGAGGAGAGGGTGCGCGCGGCGTCACGAAGTCGGGGTCGTTAGGAGGGGCATAGCGAGGTGACGACACCGGCCCGTATTGCGCGAAGGGTTGGCTGCCGGGTTGCGACGATCCGACATAGTCGCCGAACGTCTGAGGTCGACGGCGGCAGTAGCGGGCAACGTGTCCGGGAGTAAAGCAGGCGTAGCATATCGGTCGGTTATCACGCGTCCTCCAAGAATTGGCTACTGGTAGTGCCGCCCAAGGTGCAGTATAAGCAGCCGGGTGTGCGGGCTGTGAGCGCGAGGTGTAGGGTGGTTGCGGAAGCCTACGCACAGCGTCTGCATATGTGAACGGCGCTGCTACAGGCTGCATCACTTGCTAGCAGGCGACAGGAGGAGCCACAGGCTGCGCTGCATACGTTAGGGGCGCGGCCACAGGCTGCACGGCTGGCGGATAGGCGACAGGAGGGCCTACCAGCTGGGCGGCACGCTGGCAGTGGGCAAGGCTGGATAGAGGCGGCTCGTGGTGCGCAACAGGAACAGCTTGGGCAACCTCTTCCGAAATAGCAGTGCGAAGCGGGGCAGGTAGACGGGTGGTGGTCTCGTGAGTGAAGGGCACTAGGGAAAGTTGGCGGGCGACTTCCTCACGGACGAAGGCTCGAACTTGCTGAAGCAGCGGTGAATTGTCGGGCAGGGTGTCAAAACTGCACAGTGACTGACCACCATGCTGAGGCTGCCGTGTCAGAGTGCGTTGCTTGTTCAACTCGTCGTAGCTCTGGCACAAGCTGACGACTTCGGAAACTGTGCTCGGATTCCTTGCCAAGAGCATTTGAAATGCGCCGTCGTCGATGCCCTTCAGGATGTTTTTGACCTTGTCAGATTCGGGCATGGTGTCATTCACACGTCGGCAAAGGTCGACGACGTCCTCAATGTAGCTGGTAAAGGTCTGGCCAGTTTGCTGAGAGCGGACGCGCAAGCGCTGTTCTGCCCTCTGCTTGCGGACAGCCGGCCGACTGAACACTTCAGCACATGACGTCTTGAAGACGCTCCATGTGGGGATGTTGTGTTTGTGGTTATTAAACCACAATTCGGCGACGCCAGTGAGATAAAATATCACGTGGCCCTGCTTGTCGGCTTCGTCCCACTTATTGTTGGCGCTCACCAGTTCGTAGTGCTCGAGCCAGTCTTCTACGTCGGTCCCATCCGCACCGCTGAAGACCTTCGGCTCCCGTAGCCTGGGATGGCGAGGGCAGTTGAACTGGAGCGAAGGCGTCGATGTAGTGGCGTTGGTAGTCATGACAGGTGGTAGCGTGCGGCTTCGCAGCTCCAGGGTGTAGCAACGGGGATTAACAGCACCTTCCACCAAATGTGAAGAGGTTTATTAGCCGTTAAAGGCAGCGACGAGACAGCGTGATGAACCGTCCAGCGATCGGCACAGCAACGAACCGAAGCACGAGCCGATAGAGCCGGGCGTTGGCGATGCTGCTCGCTGCAGGCACATCTTCTTCTTCACACATGAATTGCATGATTTACATTTCATGGCACTGCAGCTCTTGCGATGGTTTCGTTCACATGGCATGTTGCAAACCTTGTATGGTATGGCATGATTGCATGGCGGACACAAGCGACAGACCCTAACATAAAAATCATCACATGCGTGTCATCTAACAACATGACTACATGCCACGCTCATGATGCGCTCGCGGCCATTTCGCTTGCGTCACATATACCAAATTTGATATTACAGTACGTGAATGGATGACAAAGGTATGTGACTGGCGCAAACATGATTATCATGAGATGCCTTTCATCTAACAACATGACTACATGCCCCGCTCATGATGCACTGGCGGCCGTTTCGCTAGCTTCACTTATACCAAAGTTGATATTACGGGACGTTAATGGATGACGAAGGTACGATACTGGTGCAAACATGAAAAACATGAGATGTATGTCATGTAACAACGTGACTACATGCTACGCTCATGATGCGCTCGTGGCCGTTTCGCTAGCTTCACATGTACCAAATTCGGTATTACGTGACGCGAACGGACGACAAAGGTAAATGACACATCTAAACGTGATAATCACGACATTCGTGTCGTGTAACGACATGACTACAAGCCACACTCATGGTGCGCTCGCGGCCGTTTTGCTAGCTTCACTAATGCCAAACTTGGCATTACGTGGCGTCAATGAATGACGAAGGTATGTGACTGGTGCAAGCATAACAATCATGAGATGCGTGTCTTGTGAGAACATTACTACGTGCCACAGTCAAGGCGCCAATACATGTCGACGTGACGCGGTGCGCGTGCTCGCCGGCGTTCATTTCGTCGCGTCACGCCGGTGTTGCCACGCCAGGCGCCGGTCATATACTCGCAGGCGCGCGCCACGCTGCTTTGTTTTGACGCATGCACGTTTCAGCGCGTCCGGCGCCGCTCCATCACGAAAAGAGGGAGACGCAGTTATGTCTGGGTAACGCACCAAGGCGAAATGCAGCATGTCGCATTTCGCGCTGGTTACCATTAGGCCACGCGGACGAACGCTGGTCATCGCCTGGCGTCAGACTATAGAGTGCTCGCGTTTTGCTTACGTAGCCTCGCTTTTTGCAGCGTGCGCGTGCGTCAACGCTACATTTGAGTATAATGAGCCCTTCATGATCCGCTCGCGCCCGTTTTGCTAGCTCTACATATACCAAACTTGGTGTTACATGACGTCGATGGATGACGAAATATATCACTGGTGCAAACATGATGATCCTGACACGCGTGTCATGTAATAACATGACAACAAGGCCTACTACGACACCCCCTATTTGGGTACTTGTATGCTAAAAAGTTCAATGCAGAAAAAATTTCGCACAATGCTTTGATATGTGCGTTTAAAAATGTGTCAATAATTTTGAGTACTTCGTATTCAACTAATGGAGAGGAGTGAGCCGTCCTTTGAATTGATGCAATATTGTGTATTTACACCCAGGGGGGGGGGGGTTAGAAAACATTGGCTAACGATTTAGAGTACTTTACTATGGGAGAGCTTAAAGCCGTTCATTGGGCCTCAGCAAATTTAAGAACCACAGCGCATTCTTCCGACCGCAAACGAGCCAATTATTCAATGTCACACCAAGGTTCAGTCATTGTGGAAAGCCTTCAGGCTCGCACTGGTTATGCTTCATACTACATCCGTCTGTTCATAAGTATTTACTCCTAAGCTAGCCGTTAAAAATTCAAGAAGAAAGAAAAATTAGTTTCTGGTATACTCTTTATGCAAGGGGCCACAAGAAAAAAAATTAAAAACTATGGTGGTTAAAATGTCTAATATGTATTCCTCACATCGCAAGGGGCCAGATAAATAACAAAAATCACTGCATATTCACGAAATGAGTACGTAAGAGGTGCTCGCTCGGAGATGATCGGGTAACCGACGAAAGCTCTGTACACATATCCTGCTATCATTTATGGACGTGGAAGCGCTGTTATATACATTACATACACCATATTTAGTACTTTCCAAGTGGGTTCACTTTATACATTTTGACGAATTATATACGTCACATATACACAAGACGTCTTCTTTTGCAAAGTACACCTCCCACAGGATGCTCCACTTCTCAAGTCCAGACGACTAGAATGAATGCACTGGTGTGCATGTTTAGAGCGGTCCCCGTATCCGTGAAGCATCGCACGCTGCGGTCAGTAGAAGGTCTAGTTCCTCCTCATCAATGTGTGCCGAGGACCCACATGTTGACAAGAGCACCAGTGAACTCGGTCGAGCTGTCGATGTCTTCTCACTGGGCACGAATGTACCGCAGCGTTAGTGTGGGTAACCTGCACTGCTTCAGACGCCAAAACTCGCCGAGCATGTCCTTGTGTTTGTTGGAATTCTTCTGGTACAAGTGGCTGTCGCCGTTGGCATTGGTCAGGTAAAAGCTGTGGACGTCGGTACAGTGACTCAGTACCACATATAGCAGTGTCTGCTGGTACCTCTTGCTATCCTCGTATGCTGACGAAGAATACGTTACCCATTGAGGCTTGTGTAACGTTATGGCACTGGCTTGCATGAGACAAATTATTTGCATGTGCAGGAAACACTCGCCTTTCGGTCGAACGTGAGCGCGACCTTGTGAGGTTTGTTAGGTATTCAAGACAGTTCTACATCATAGCCGTTTAGCAGTGTTTCACTGGCCCGTAACTCTGGGTTTGATTGATTGTGAGCCGTCACCGCTTCGGCCTCCCGCGCTGTCAGTACAGAGTCTTGGCGGTGAGCCCGAGCTACTGCTGCATTGCGAGCCCGCCACGATGCTTGCTGCCTTGGCTTCCGCGGTGTTGACGCGGCCGAGTGGTAACGAAGATTTTCAACTGCTTCAGCTCCCAGCGAAGAAAAATGAATCAAACTTGGTGAGAGTGTTGAGCACCGAGAGTGTTTCTGAAATTACTGGAGAAGTGTACACGCCGCCGGCGGACAAGGCACGAGCATAGAAAGCTTCCCGAGCAGGCACGTAAAAAAAATGGGCCTGACATCTGCACGTTTGATTGCAAATGTCGTTGAAAGACACTAGTCTTGCGTCTGTAAAGAGTGAACAAAACGTTTATTTGATTTTCTGCGCAAGAAAATCGGTGAATTGTATCCTGGAGACCCTGCGTTAGAGAGTCTCGATACGTGCAGCGAAGGCAAACGAGTGCATCGAAGCACGTTAGACACGAGTGCTATCTGGCGGTTATTTTCGAAAATGAAGAAAGGCGTGCGTGCCTGTCTCGGAGGCGATAAAGTTGCGAACGCAAAGCGACGGGAAGGTGCAACCACACCACCATGTCGCCTTAGCGCCGGTGTGAAAGCACTTGCTTGGAAACACTTGCTTTTTTGTGCATCACGTTGCATTGTCAGCGTATCTTGATAAATGCGAAGGTCCTTAGAATTATGTATGCCTTCTTTGTATACAGACACAAATACAAAATATTGACGTGTTGTTATGGTGCCTCAGATATGTGTAATAATTGCTTTATAATTGACGATCACACAAGTATAAACGCTTAAACTTGAGCCATATTGGTGGGCGCTGCGAATGGGGCTGGCCGTTTAGGGCATCGTTTGAGGCTGTTTGGGGTATGGTTATGGCAGACAAACACACAATTTTACAGACAGAAAGACTGAAAGACAGACCGAAATTTTCGCGTCAAAGTGCCCCAAGAAAGACTATCGCCTTTATTAGCAGAGAGCATGGCTAGTGTCCACAGGACAACATTCACTGTGACTACTTGCTACTCGCGTTCGTGCCTCATTCCCGCGATGTTCCTTTTATCCTTTTTGGTGGGTCCGTGAACAAAAACAAAAAACTCGGATTTGCCAAGAAATACGCAGTGTGAGCTACGGATCGACGGTCGATCAAACGATTCATGAATGGATGGATTGCTGCATGAAAAATTCACAGCATATCCACAGAGTACATGATAATGAGTGCGGCAAGGAGTCTGTGCATCCGTCTGTCAGTGTGTCTCCTTGTCTGTCTGTCTGTCTGTCTGTCTGTCTGTCTGTCTGTCTGTCTGTCTGTCTGTCTGTCCTTCCATCCGTCCGTCCATCCTTTAACTACACGAAATGGTCAACTATGCGGAAACCACTAACGCCTTCTAGTGATAATATTTCAAAGGACCTTACAAAAGAAGAAGCACTGACCAGTGCCCAGTGTAGGCTCGGTCAGTGAATGCTTGCGGCCACCGAATCGAACGTATTCGACGAACAGGTGGGCCGCGATCGGTTGGGCCGTGATCCAGGCTCCGCCTTGCACACCTTCTGTACCTGTACTGTGAAGCTCGACTGTGCAGAAGCTGCCCGGGCTGAGGATCGGGTGGCAGTATCCTTATTGCTCTTCGAGAGTTCGTTACTTTCGGTAACTGTATCGGTCTTTCTCAGCTGAAGCAAGTCATTTGATCTTGATGTCATTTTCTTCTACCGGTCAAGAGCACTTCCCTTGGTTAGCTTCCACTGCCGCCAAGGATTGGCCGATTGACTATTTGTTACGCAGTGGGGCGAGCAGTGTCCCTGTGGCTCTGTTACCTACTAATGGGGGCAGTATTCCGATGAAGAACCCTAAGGCGATTCGAGTGGAGCTTCGAAAATCCAGTTCGCATTTTCAGGAGGTCACTGAGGTCCGCCAGTTTGGTCGCGGAGGCATCTTGTGCTGTTCCGCAGATTAGGCATGCATTCGGAAGCTCCTTCGATGTTCTGAATTTGCAGCGCATCCGGTTAACCCGTTTATTCTGGCACACCTTACATGCTTGAAAAGATTAGTCCGCGGTGTAGACACAACCCTGATACCTGCAGAAGTACTCGATTTGGTTTTGGTGGCGGGTGTAATATCAGTGTACAGGTGCACCCCTACAATTGACAACTGCAAGTCCCCAATAGAATTGGTGATAGTGACCTTTCCAGGAACAGTCCGACTTTCCGAAATTAAGGCATGACCACTGATCCATAAGGTAGAGGCACTTTCCCCCAAACCTCTGCAGTGTTTGAAATCTTGGCGATGTGGACATAGCATCAGAGGGGGCTGATCAGTTCTTAGATGCCTTCGGTGTGGAAAAAATCATGACAGCCACAAGTGCAGCTTTGAGAAAGAGAGGTGCTGCTTATATGTAATGGGGCGCACCCTGTCGACTCTGCAGAATGTGCACCAAAAGAAATGGAGCTAGCTATATTGGATATTGTAGAACGCAAGTGGTGCTCTCGGAGAGAAGCCGTTGCAGAAATGCAGGAGAGATCTAAAGGATATGCATGTGTTGCAGCACGTGATACCACCACCATGGATGCATCTCACGCAACATCTATCGAAGAGGCCATAAAGAAGGCTACGAAAAAGGCAGTAGAACGTCTCGCAAACACTACTACTACTACTACTACTACTACTACTACTACTACAACTACTACTACTACTACTACTCAGGAGGGAACGACCCTCACGTATGGAGCTTCACCCCTAAAAATGGTATTGCTATCGGGAAGCTGCGCTTGAGTGTGAACAAAAGATGGTACCGTGTCAAGGAGGGAAAAAATCACAGCATACCCACGGCGTGAATGATGATGAGTGGGGCGAGGTTTCGAAGGTTTTTATCGGCAAACCATGAATCAATCGCTGGCAGCGTACTTCCAGCTGCCTGTTTGTTCGTCGGTGTGTTAGTCTGGTTGTCCGTCCACCTCTCTGTCTGTCTGTCTGTCTGTCTGTCTGTTTGTCTGTCTGTCTGTCTATCTGTCCATCCGTCCGTCCACCCAGTGAACATTCCAAGTATCGCCATCTCACATCTTTCCATCATTTATTCATCATGTACAAGTACCGCCATCCAGCGGACATTTCAAGGACTAAAACGGGAAGTGACTACTACATACAGGAGACGCGCGATCAACGCAGTAAAGAGCTTCGCCCCTGAAAGAGGTATTATAAGACTTGACCATAGCATCTTTACACTAAAAGTGAACTATGCTGGAGCTATGCTGGAACAATATTATTTTATTATGCACCCACTGGCCCAGTCAGTAGTACTTGTCGGTTAGACTGACCCCGGGCACACGGAAAGACGAATATTGATATAAACAGATTGACAAAACAAACTATGGATAGATGGGCAGATGATCGTGAATAGACGAATGAACGAACGCACCACAGATGAACGGAAAGACGTACGGGTGGACTAAAGCCCCTCAATCGCGTCTACTGCTGCTTTTTTTTTTTAAGTAGCACCAACAATTGTTCCACCACTACCACCTACTTACGGTTCCAGAACTTCCGAAAGGAAGGTATTGAGCCATTACCTTCCAGTTTTATCCCTCCATCTTGTTTCTGAAAACGTGAGAAAGTAAATATCTTCTTCAGCAGCGAGGAATGCCACCTCGCTGCTGCGCACGCGGCTGCGCGACGGGGTCGACGGCTGAGAGGCGGGACAACAAAAATGAGGCAGGCTGGCAGGATGGAGCTAGTGATAAGGTGGGTCATGAACCGCGAAAGCAGCATTAAAATCCTGGCGGCATCCCGGCTTCCGATGGTCGGAGGACAAGTGTAAAGGGAGAGAGAAGGAACGTGTTGGCGGTACTTAACCTAGCCGGTGGAAAACGCATGAAGGGGTTTTAGCATGGACTAGAGAGCGATCTATACCAGCCCAGCCCAGTAGTGGCACATGAATCCAGGAGGTTCCACGCCTACGGCGCGCCACATGTGGGCCATATGATGTCACTGCTCATCACACTTGCGCAGAACTACTCATTGTGAGGCACTCGAAACTGCTCAACCTCTGCCAGTGTAGCTTAGGCTACAAGATTGACAAACGTGCGTGCCTAGCGTCCACAAGCCCACCTCCTCGGACGTCTCTCCCACCCCCCTTGTTTGTTCTTCATACGTGGGGTTCTGCCCCTTCCAGCACGTTCTTGTTTCATTTTTTGACAGGGCTTCTAAATAATTCACACAGCGCTCCCTCCCAACTTCCGACATCAGTGACGTCCACGTATAAATTTGCACAAAAACACTTTTGTCGTGTCTTTTCGTCGATAACGCCACATTACATACTAGCACAGTGAATATAGACCAATGTGAATATCGTGATTATAAGAGTTGTGACTTGATGCGTGTGTGTTCTAATTCTCCTTTTTTTGGGGGGGGGGCGAAGCTTCCTATGTCGTGGGTCGTGCGTCCGCGATATATGTAGTCGTAGTAGTAGTGGGAGGGAGCCACCTCCACGACCGGACTACAGGAGCGGCACGCGCACACCCTTTTCAATTCAGGGGAAAACCCACGCACGTTAATCCTAAATAAAAAGGTAGTTGTTTCTCATAAAATAACTTACAGAGACGAGTATTGTTGACTTTATATTCAATGAAGTTAGCCTTTAATTCAGTGCCTACTTTAAAAATTATTATCAGAAGGGCGCAGTTTGATCACTAGCTGACCAGAAAGGGTTGCCACGTAAACTTGCTTGGTGTAACCTCCTTGGTTTTAGGAAGGTTTAGCGAGAGTTGGGCCGCAGTGCCATGAATATAGTGAATATAGAGCCAGAACTAGAGGCGGTGAAGGTTGGGAAGCAGACACGCAGCACAGGCCGTAAAAAGTGCGCGAGTGCCACCTCTCGTTTAGTCCTTGGAATATCCGCTGGCTGGTGATACTTCTACATGGTGTCCCAGGTCACTTTAGCCAGAGTTTAAAAATATGCTGTCACTTGCAATTACGCCACCACCAAATGCATGTTGCTTACCATTGCCTCGAGTTAGTCTCACTATTTTTTGTGTTCTCAAATATTGTTTAATTAGATCTGTTTAATTACCTATATTTTCAAGAAACAAGAATGGATAAAAAATTTTCAATGATAAAGTTGTAGATTGGTTTGGAAAATGTCTGATTAGACAGTTTTGAACTTTATATCTGTCAGGTATTAGTGTTTTTCTGCTAATTACAAATGCCCGCGAAATACAAAAATACCACGTGACAAACCCTCTCGCGCGTCAGTGCGCACGGTGATTCTAGTGCTCCCTAACGTTCCGCGTATGAATGACATGCTTCCTTCGCACCGGTTCATGACAGCGATCAGCAGTCACAGCGGTTATCGTTTTTGTGGCCGATTGCAAAACGTGTCCATCGTAAAGCCACCTTCATCTTTGCGGCCCTGAAGAGGCGGCACAATGAGGTGAACTCGGTGGTCGTTCGTACGCAGAACGTTAGAGAGCACTAGAATCATTGTGCGCACAGACACTCAAGTGTGTTTTTCACGTGGTATTTTTTGTACTTCGCAGGCATTTGTAATCAGCAGAAAAACACCAATAACTGACAGATATAAAGTTCAAAACTGTCTAAGCGGAGATTTTGCAAACCGATATACAACTTTATCATTGAAATTTTTTATGCATCTGCAATTATTGAAGAGTGAGTCAATTAAACAGATTTACCTAAACAATATTTGAGAACACAAAAAATAATCAGACTAAATCCAGGCAACGGTAAGAACCATGCATTTGGTCGCGGCGTAATTGCGTGTGCCGGCATATTTTTAAATTCTGGCTAAACTTACCTGGGACACCCTGTATATGCTGAATATAAGATGACAATATGCGAGATGGCGGTACATGCGAGTGTTCACGAGATGGACGGACGGATGGATGGACGGACAGACACACGGATGCATGGACGGATGCATGGATGGATGAATGGATGCAGGGACGGACGCATGGAAGAATGCAGAGACGGACGGATGCACGGAGGGATAAACGCACAGACGAACAGACGGACAGATGGATGCACGGACTGTCGTGCAGACGGACGCACGGACGGACGCTTCACCTTAATCATCATCATGCACTCAATGGATATGCTGTGATTTTTTTTTCGGCTTGAACTTTCACACTTCCCTGTTCTCTCGAGCGTTCGAGAGCATACCAGCTTTTCTAGGCTGTTCAAACTTCCTACCAGCACTTTCTCTCCTGTTCCTAACCTTAGATACTACCACTTCCTCACTGCAGGGTTGCAAAACAATTATTTATTGGCAGGCTCATTTCCCTGCCTTTACAATATAGACTCATCTCTCCCTCTCTCCCTTTTCCCTCTCGTACTAGTTTCACGTTTTCGGCCTGTCCCTGGGAGTAAGCGCATGCCATTATGTCCGAAATACCAATCAGGTATAAGGGTCTGATAACCTGTATTTCCTAGAGAAGGCAAGCGGGTTAGGGCGATGCAGAAAGTTAGGTAGGCAGATGAGATCAGGAAGTTTGCGGTTATAAATTGGCAGCAGCAAGCACGGTGTCACACATCCCGTTAATTCGGGAGGCAATCGCCGGGCTAATTCCAAGGGCCGAAGTATCGGCCCTCCGAACCGCACCACGAAAGCGTGGACAATTTAGAAGTGGTCCTTTTTGGCACGCCAGTGGACGCCGGCTGTGGCCCAAAGAACAAGTCAGAACCAAGAGTTGATAAACAAACAAAATTATATTCTCACTAATGGCAGATCGAAAACAATACGCAAGAATGCACACTCCACAATAGTTGCATACAATATGTCCCCAATCAAACAACGTACTACACAGTACAATCAGCCACACTCGAAACAACGGACACAGACAACAATACACACTACAATGCAGGCGCATGCATTGAACAACCAAGACACTTAAAGACTAAAGAGATAGAAAACCTATTCAGTCCAAAGTTCTTGGAACAAAAGTCCGGAGGATACTCTTCCGAGAATCACTCACTCAAAGTCCAGCGTTGTTGTCGTTCCCCGAAGTTTTTCTTCCAGGAAACCTCGCCGAAGTTTCTCTTCCAGGAAACCTCGCGTCTTCAATTGGCCACTCTTCAAGCTTCAACTTCTTCGCCGGAAACACGTCGGCTTCACACACGCAGCTGTTGCCACGCGTCTTCGCTCGATAGCGGTAAACACACACTCTTGCCTGTAGCTCGAGTCGTCACCCCTCAGGTGGAAATCATCTTCTTCTTCTGCTTTGTTTCTATGGACAAAACCTTCGCCGACTACACGGCGGAATCCCTACGCGCTCTGGCGCTAACTTCCGTCTTCTCCTGATCTCTCGTCTCGGCTGCTCGACTAAATACTTTCCGCGCGAGATTCCAAAAGGTTCTCGTCATTTCGTCGGCGCGATACGCAGCGGAGGCTGGGGAGAGGGCGAGAAGGTTCGAATGCCGTCCGCGACGGATGACTCAACCCGGCATGACCCCGCCCCTTTCCATCTAGAACATTCGAGTGCTTGCTCGGCCGCCGTTGTGGGGTGAGGAGGTTCGTCGGCGAGCCTACGCTTCCGAGAGGGGAGGGTCGCGCGCCCGGGGAGTTTTTGAATGTTTGTTTTCTTCTCTTTTTTTTATCGTTGACGTCGCGGCGTCACTCAGGCGTCTCGTCGCGAGAACTTGGCGGCGCGCCCTTTTTGAGCGCTCGTTCTGTGACACACGGGATCAAGTTGAGTGGTGAAACATGGGAGAGGCCTTTGTCCTGCAGTGGACGTAGTCAAACTGATTATGATGATGATGATGATGATGATGATGATTTTCAAGAAAGAAGCGGTTAACTGAGAGGCGAAATCAGTTCACTGGACACACTGCAAATAAGTAATAACAGAAGTCGACAGCAGCGTCTGGTTCGGAGGTGAATTGTTAAGAGACCACCGGAGTTCTCACAGCTGTACAAGTGTGTGACATGCAGCTGCACATGTAAGTAAACCTATATAGGGTCACGACATTATTCTAGGTGGCTGAAGTATATATAGGACGGAGCCTAGAGATATTAAGATTCAGACACATTTCTGCTAGTGTGAGTGGCCAAGTGGAATGCACTAAAGCACTAGACCCGGCAAGGGAAGAGAGGAGAGGTGCGCTGTGAAAAAATTGTGCGATTTATTCACTTATGACGTTTGCGCTGTGAACATTCAAGGCCTTTTCTACTTCGCAATTGCGCAGGGTTAAGTAATATTTCTGTAGCTTTACGTCCGAAGACACCTATGTTACTATGAGAAATACCATGATATATGGCTCTGGAAATTTTGACCACCTGAGGTTTTTTAACGTGTACTGACATTTTGCAGCACTCAAGCCTTCATCGATACAGCTCCGCCGAAACAACAACACCATGGCCAGGATCGAACTTGAAACCTTATGGGCAGCAGCCAACAACCAATACCATGGGTCCACCATGTCATTCGAATAGATAATAAATTGAGCGAACATCACGTATTGACATTGTCTCTCGTCTGAACGCTTGTCTGAATCGCATTGCCACGGAATACCCAGACGAAATTCATTGCATAACTGTTTTTCAAGCCCTAATGCCTACCTTGTCTTACTATGACTGTAGCAGTGAACGTCAGCAGCTGTACGAATGAAGATAGCGTCTTCAGAATTTATGCCCGATTGTGTGCATACCTGTTTAAACGTTTTTACATTTGCTGATGTTTATATCTGTACTCGTATAAATCTGTATAAACGGGCATCTATGTGTGTGCATGCAAGAATGTGTATATGTTCATCCACATGTTTGCACGTGTGTATGTGTACACGTTTATGCGTATGCACGTGCGTGAATGTGTACAAGTGTCTATGTGAGGTGCCTGTCAACGTATGCACTTGTGGGTGCGTGTACGTGCGTGTGCGTGCGTGCGCGCGCGTGTGTGTGTGTGTGTGTGCGTGTGTGTGCTTGTGTGTGTGTTTGACAGGTAGGCTAGAAAGGAACGCTATGCAGCAGGCTTATTAAGAGTTTAATTTATAACAGCATGACCACCATTTGAATAATTTACGAAATTCAATATCATGCTGGACTTTGCAGCAAATAATAACCATAAAAAGGGAGCAACTAATGGCAGGTTTATGCGGTTATTTATTGCGCGCTTCACTGAGACGACGTGCAAGACGAAATGTAGGAACCACGCTGTTCGAAGAAAATGCGGAAGTGTCACAAACTGCACGTCGGACATCGGTCTGTTTTATGACTGCACCCGTATCAAAAAAGCAGCAGTGCGTAGCCTTAATCCAGGGCTCGTTACATTTGGCCTTCAGTATTCGATCAAGCACCCGCCATAAGACCATCATATAAACCAAGATTTAATGCTTGAATCTGTGGGGTTTAACTAAGGTAATTTTGCTGGAAGAACTCACCAGTGCGAATAGCTCAGACAGCACAACCGTAGTAGCATATACTGCCCAGGGTAACGTCCCGTGGCCACACAAGAGCGTAGTTTATATTCTCCCCAAGAGACCTTACGCATGCCCTTCTGTATGCGTCTGCGTACGTGGTCATTACTGCGGTTTATCCTTTTTTCGCAGACCAAGATTACGCATCGCGTTCTGTATGTATTAATTGCGTAGCACTCTTCACAAGAAAGAGGTAAAAATATAAAAGCTGAATAAACGATGTATGGCGAATGCACTTATTTCATAACGTCTTCCCAATGAATTGAATTCAAAACTATGCAGTTCGCAGAAGACGCGCTACACAGCACGAGAGTGCAAGCGAGTTTGTCGTTTTGTTGTCAACTGGCGTGCGCTGCGAAGTAAATAGCCCCGAGATCCTGGCGTGGAGAAAAGAATTATGCTCGCGTTATTCATAGCAGCTATTGAATGCATATAAAAAGTTGATGACAATGTCACATTTACTTTGTCTTCTCGCCTGTCTATGTACACTTTGTTTTCACTCTCCTTATTGTTGCTGGTGTTCTCGTTGTTCTTGTTCTGGTATTGTTTGTCTCCATCTTTCACTCATTATGCTTGGTCCGCCCAGTGTACTCAGTTGCAAAACAGAGTAACCAGAATTGCAGAAAGGAAAGTGTTGCAACTAAGCAGCAGCATCGTCTGCCTCTCTTACATTTCGTTCTTTCTGAAGGACCACATATTGCGTGGAGGTAACGAACAAACGTACCTGAATGGCAAATTTCGGTAGAACTGCCCCTAACAGCCCACGCAAAAAGAACTCAATCACATAAAATGCGCAGAAGGAAACACAAACTGACTGCTGACAGCTCCTTTTTTGGTACTACTTACGTTGTGTTTGCATGACATTTATGGAATGCTCTTTATCTTTACAACTTCCTCTCCTAATGTTTTGCTATAAATTCATCTTATGAAAGGAGTATATAAACAAGCGCTCTGCGCCCTTCAGATAAAACACAGTACATTTACATTCAGAGGTATGAATATGACTGTGAGAAGCCGTATGAAGTGTCACATCTCTTTGTCACTATCTAACTCAACGCACACTACCTGTGCATCACCCACTACGAGGCTCCTTCATCAATATCAGAAAAAAAAACGGACAGTGTCTGCGTTAAACCGCGTGTATGCTTTGTAGTCCGGTGAACTAATGATCATTTATTATTTATTTGTCATATATGTATTCACTACAAATCACTACAAGCAGGAACTTTCAATCTTTATGCATGAATATTCAGACTTAGCCTAAGGCAAAGAGGATCTTCAAGAGAAAAAGGTGCGCGCATAATGGCGCGTTATTACGAACTATAATGCCTCACCTGTCGATCTACGTGGCCACCATATTCCAGGACTAAGGAAATTCGCAATGTCAGCGGTGTTCCGCGTTTGTTCACTGAGAGTTCGGGAAGAAAATGTGCGTGCTCAGCATTATTTCGAGACTACACATGTCGCTCGCGAAGCTTAAAGCTCATCAATTACAGCAGTGCTCCGTAGACTGCGATATAATTGACCGGAAACAGGATTACTTGTTTGAAGAGGTGGTGCATGCATTGCTTTGTGTACTCACGCTGCAGTGACTTTCGACGTTTCCAGCATAAGTCAGCGATAGAAGAAAGAGAGAGGGGCAGACAGGTACTGGGGAGGTCAACTAGGCCATGTGTGGTTTGCGACCCTGCGTTAAAGAAGGAGAGTGAGGCTTTGAAAAAGAGGCTGACACACATTTATATTGAAAAGAAGGCCCAACATTATCTCAAGCCGAAGTACAACGTGTAGGATTCCAAACGAATAAAGTGACTTAGCTACATCGTCCTATGCTCGCACAAAGCACAAAAATAATATGAGAGATAATATGAGATCAGCCTGACTAGGTCTACTGCAGGACAAAGGCCTCTCTCATGTTCCGCCAGTTAACCTGGTCCTGTGCTTCCTGCTGCCAATTTATACCCGTCAACTTCTTAATCACATCTGCCCACCTAACCTTCTGTTCCCCCTAACTCGCTTGCCACCCCGCCGCGGTGGTCTAGTGGCTAAGGTACTCGGCTGCTGACCCGCAGTGCGCGGGTTCGAATCCCGGCTGCGGCGGCTGCATTTCCGATGGAGGCGGAAATGTTGTAGGCCCGTGTGCTCAGATTTGGGTGCACGTTAAAGAACCCCAGGTGGTCTAAATTTCCGGAGCCCTCCACTACGGCGTCTCTCATAATCATATAGTGGTTTTGGGACGTTAAACCCCACATATCAATCAATCAATCAAATCAATAACTCGCTTGCCTTCTCTGAGAATCCTGTTAGTTACCCTTATTGACCAGCGGTTGTCCTGTCTACGTGCTACATGCCCGGCCCATGTCTATTTCCTCTTCTTGATTTCAGCTATGATATCCTTAACCCCCGTTTGTTCCCCAATCCACTCTGCTCTCCTCTTGTCTCTTAAGGTTACACCTACCATTTTTCTTTCCATTGCTCGCTGCGTCGTCCTCAATCTAAGCTGAACCCTCTTTGTAAGTCTCCAGGTTTCTGCTCCGTACTAAGTACTGCCAAGATACCGCTGTTATATACCTTCCTCTTGAAGGACAGTGGAAACTTACCTGTCATAATTTGAGAGTGCTTGCCAAATGTGCTCCACTCCATTTCTATTC
This sequence comes from Rhipicephalus microplus, assembly GCF_043290135.1. Classification (NCBI taxonomy): domain Eukaryota; kingdom Metazoa; phylum Arthropoda; class Arachnida; order Ixodida; family Ixodidae; genus Rhipicephalus; species Rhipicephalus microplus. The sequence continues at coordinate 37,059,233 of NC_134707.1, read as the reverse complement.
TTCTAGTTACTTCAATCTCGCGGTTCGGCTTCGCTGTTATTACCTGCCCTAAGTAGACATAGTCTTTCACAACTTGAAGTGTACTATTACCTATCTCAAATGCTGCTGTCTTCCGAGGTTGTTGTACATTACTTTCGTTTTTTGCAGATTGAAAAAAAAAATAGAAAAAATTATAAAAGTAATAAAAGTAGAGACATGTGTTTAGAAAAAGTAGTAAATGATTTAGAATTTTTGGTACTGTATTGTAGGAGGGCTGAAAGCCGTCTCGCGAACCTCACACATAATGAGGCCACATTGACAAAATTTATGCCCGGCCTGTTTATGACAGGCACGCGTTACAGGCGTATGCGACCATTCTGTGTGTTTAGAAAAAAGTAGTTGACAATTCACAGTAGGTGGTACTCGACTTTGGCCTATTAACATACTAAAACAACAACGATTGTTTGCATGGTATCGGTTAACAACGAGTTCGAATGACCATATAAAGAATAACACGCCCTCAAGTGTCTCTGGTTTCATCTTCCTACTTTCTTTTGAATAAAACGACACAGTTTTTTTTCAATTAAAGTCCTGTAAAAGAAGTACATTATTGTCTCTGATCCTTTTTAACCCATGACAGAAAAAAAAAGAAAACACAGGAAAGACCTCAGTAGAATTTGATGATATTTTCCCCTCTAATGCGAAACAAATGCCGCTTTGATATTTAAATAATCAGTTACAAGGTTACTGGACTCATCTGTCCATAAACAACATTATTGCGACGGATGCATCCGTATTAAACGAAAAAGCTGGAGAAGGCGTCTTCTGTACTTGTCTCGACGGGTCTTTTTCAGTTTGATTACCAGATTATACGCCTATATTCATCGCTGAATTATTTGCTATACTTCTAGCACTTCGTAAATTTCCTGCAAGCGAATCAGAAGCATTCATACTTACTGATTCTCTTTAAGTATGTGCTGCATTATCTGCAGCAAAAAATTTGGCATTATTGAGTATGATTAGTAGTTTTACCAGCAAACCTGAGAAAATTCCACTTGCTAAGGGTACCTGGCCACTGTGGGATTTATCCAAATGAGATGGCAGACTCGTTAGCTAAAGCATCTCTAAGTGGGCCACTCTTACCTATTTTATCTTATTTCGCTTATGTAACAGCACTCAGATATAGAAATGCTTGTTTACACAAGGAAATAGAAAATTTATCATTGAATAAAGTCAGAGACTTTGTACATCTAAGATTTTGCTGAAAAAAACAGTGGTGTGTATCTCGGCAGTTGGAAGTTACAATCACCAGATTACGATGCAGAATTCCACACGTGAATTATTACTTATATAAAGCTGGACTAACAGCATGTCCGTTATGTCTGTTCAGCAAGAAATTGGAAACAATAGATCGTTTCTTTTTATTCTGTGAGTGATATCCTTAATAAAGGAAAAAATACCGGGTCGAACCAATTGAGAAGCTAGGCTTAAAAACAAACGTGGCAGTAATTTTGTCCTTTGGAGGGATTACATTAGGTTAAAGCCACAGGGGCGTTTGCTCTGCTGTATGTGCGTACGTAATGGCAACAAAAATATTACCTTGTTAGTCTACTGTTAATAATATTTTCGGCTTCGAGACTGCCTGAATGCCTGACCGTAAGCTCACGTAGCATTTTCATACATATTTTACGATTTGTTTTTTTTTTATACTGAAATTTTGATTATTGATTTCAAATGCATAACTAACTAACTTGATGACCCTGCCGCCAAGTTCTTAGCCGATTGCCCTTTGTGGGTGAGTGCCAGCAAAGCAAAAGGCTCATCATCATCATCAGGCGTCAACAGGCCAACATTACCTGAAGTCGCTTCCTTTTTATTACGTGTGTCTGTTCACACACGATGCTCATTTCCCAAAATGCCCCTTGCCTGTTTTCACGTGCGGAACTCGAGTAAATGATTCGCAAAGTAGGGGGGGGGGTACCACATAATCGTTGCGTAATTGGGTATTGTTTGGGATTACTTAGTTGTTATTTCGTCTTATTTATTTTTGTCCACTTCAAGCAGCAGTAACAGTTGCCTTCAACGCCAAGCGAAAGTTAAGACGCCTTTGACTGAATTCCAAACGCGTCATTCACTGGCCAGTCGACGGTTGTGCAACGCGACCAGTCAGCTTTTACGAGTAGACGCTGCTAGCTTCGGCCTTGCGAGGCGAGAAAGGTGGAGGCGAGTGACAATTCAGCGGGAGTCTTCCTTGGCCGGCACGGTACCCGAGCATGCACAGCGGGGTGTGGCCGGCCGCTATGAACGGCGCCACCGCCGACGCCGAAGCACTACATCGTGTGACTAATGGTGTCATCGATTGGCAGATCTGCGGTGGAGGGAGAGAGGAAGATTCTGGAAAGGAAAATACGCAACTTCTACAGGCCTAAATGGGAGCACGGCTCAGAACCTATAGGGGTGAGTTGGGGCATTAAAGATGTGGAGAAGAGAGAAGAAGAAAACCAGTGGCGTCCATGACCAAGGATATGGCGGGCAGCTTCTACAGCCGGTGGTCCAGTCCAGTGTCCTCAAGGAAGCGAACACCTGGGTGTCGTGCCGTACAGGGAAGATGAGGTATCTCTGTGTAGCCACGGGAGAACATGGCGATGGAGTGCGGCGAGCAAGACGTCTCGCTGTGTGCGTAGGGCTGAGCAAACACACAACAGGTGCTCGATGGTTTCATCTGCCCCGCACGCAGTGCACGCCGGGGACCAGGCTCTGTCAAGCTGATGACGCCGGGCCGCTGGCTCGGAGTAGCCGATGCGTAATTAAAGTAGAAGGGACCTCTTCCTCCTAGTGAAACCCTGGTCAGGCAGCCGGGCTGGTGGTTCTGCCCTGGCTACACAGTGGTCAGGGTGGCAGAGTAGCAGCAGTCTCCTCAATTTGAGCCTCGAAAAATGTGAGGCGACCGCAGATCGGCACACATAGACGGCAGGGTGATGTGCTTCTTTCGTTAGGGCGCCTTCCTGCTCGTTTCCATAGACTCCCACTTGAGATAGGACCCAGTTCAGAGAAACATCGGCGCCACTGGCAAGGACATTCAGCTTGGTGACGAGCAGCTGTGTTCCGAAGCCTATCAGTTCTGGCTTCGCCATGGCCAGCAGCGCAGCTCTTGAGTCGCACGCGACATCCACGGGGCACGTTGGGAAATTTTCTGCCAGGAGGTCAACTGCCAGGTGGAGACCGGCTGTCTCTGCAGTGATAGAGCAAGCCGAAAAAGAGAGACGACAGGGGGCTGTCAAACCAAGTGCTGGAATCACGCAGGAAGCTGTGGCCAAGCCTGCGTCTTTGATGACGGAGCAGTTCGTGTACGCAATAAGCCTTCCAGCCAACTCTTCCTCTAGCTTTGAGACAGATTTCTGCTTGTGGGTGAGCGAGGCTTCGAGAGCTTTCCCAGACCGGTGCTGATGGCCAGTGGTTTTTCTGTTGGTAAGGGAAAAGGGACGGTTGGAAGCTCTGGTCTCATAACTGCTAAATAGGTCTCCAGCAGCTCACCCATCTGAGATTCTGGTCGACTTTATAGCCGGGCAAGCAAGGGGCACCCATCAGGCATATGGGATAGCTGATCAATATGTAGGAGGCCACGTTGCTGTAGGAGCAGAGAGAGAGGGCAGACACGGGCCTCTGCCAGGGTGGCTTCAATTTGAGAGGGGATCACGGCAGGCCAAGAACACAGGTAATGAATCCTCTATGCAGCAACTCGAGGTGATCCAGAAGCCACCAAGGAAGTGCCACCACAAGAAAATCGTACAGCGGCCACGATGTTTCTGGTGCTGTGTAAAGACAAAGAGCTCAGGATAGTGAGCAGCCGCTGCCGCTGAGGAAAATACCCTTCACTGCCCTCTAGGGTTTCTTCACCAGGCCATATGGAATGGGGAGCCCGGGGCAGCTGATGATCGAGGCGAACAAAGCCTGAGATAGGTCACCGGACGCTCGAACACTATCGTGGTGCCCTCGATGGTTATACGGGCCCCCTGCTGCCTGGTATTGGTCTATGGTGCACAAGAAGTGCATTTAAGACCAATCCTTATTCAGTATCAAAATGGGTAAGAAAAAAATGTCCCTGTATCTGCATGTAATCTGCAAATGTCGTCGAAAGACGATAGTCTTTCGTGTGGGGAGACTTAATGTTCTGCGCAAGAAAATCAACGAATGGTATTTCGGAGGTGCTGCATTAGAGTTCCTCGAGCGTGCAGCTGGGGCGAACGAGCGCATCAAGTCACGTCACACGTGAGACATGAGCGCCATCTGGCAGTTTTTTTTTCAAAAACAAAGCGCGTGGCTCTGAGACGGGTGTGCGCGCCCGTCTCAGAGGTGATAAGGTGTAGAACGCAAGGCGACGGGTAGGTGCCACCACCATCTCGTTTTAGCAAACCGTTGAAAGCACTCGCCTTTCCGTGCAAGCGTTGCTTGGTCAGCGCAGCGTGATAAGCGCTACGGTCCTTAAAATTACTTATGTATGCCTTCTCTAGTAAAACGCGCGCATGCAGAATATATACGTGTTGTTATAATGCCCCAGACATGTGCAATAATTGCTTTTTAATCGACAAGTGCACAAGTATGAACGCTGAATCTTGAGCAACATAGGTGGGTGCTGCGGATGGGGTCGGCCGTTTCAAATAACCGATGCTGTTAAGAGTGGACAAACAGACAAATGTGGAGACAGGCAGACCAAACTTTTTGCGTCGAAGGTCCCCAAGAAAGACTATAGTCTTTAAAAACTAAAGTAGCGCTAATCGTGTCATTGTGCAGGCTCCTGTCCCCTGGCGTGCTTAGCATATAGTAAACAACGCTAGTTGGGGGGCTGTATGGCTTCTGGCCGCAAAGATCTTTCCGTTAAAGCTCATTTGGGCAGTGTGGTTCTAGGCGATGCACTGAAGGATTGATTAAGAAAAATTATCAAAAGTAACGTTAAATGACGGCGTTGTGACGTGTATATAAGCAAGTGGCATGCAATGGCAAAAATCATCACTGAAAGCACGCAACACTTAACGCGAGATAGCCAACCATTTGCGTGCAGACGCGCTCAGCGGTGACACTCTCGATGGCAGCGCCACTGCTGTTCATGGAACCTCGGTAGTGCTAAGAATCTGCAGCATGATGCAATAACTTTTGTGAAGGTGTCACAAACGCTATATTGTTGGTCCACTTTCGCAAGCATGGGCTCTTCGAACAGCGATGAACACACGGCGCCGCAGTGCCCGAGCTTCCCAAGCATCTGGCCAGTCCAGTGCACCCGCGTGCTTTGACATTCGTAGTTTCCTGGTGGACACTATAGAGGCGCCACTATAGAGGCGCTGCTGTGGTTGGTGGGAGAGGAGGTCGAGGCGAAGAAGTGTGGTTGGCGCTTCTTTAGTTTTTTTTTCATGGACTCTAATATCAATTACACACAGCTGCCAACTACTAGTGGCTTTGCGTTCTAAAAGAACTTGGCTTCTTCAAATTACTGCTAGATAGCATTCATATCTCACGCAGCATCTATTCACCAAGTTTTTCTCGCAGAACATCAAATAAACATTTTATTCTCTCTCCAGACAAAAGACTATGGTCTTACAAAAACCTTTGCAAATGAAACACGCAAATACGCCGGCATTTTTTCTCCCTGGTAGCAAATCACGCGGTTGTGAGAAATAGGAAGAAACGAGCACTTTTGTGGTACCTAACTTTCTTTATTCCAGAAAAAACTTGACACTCTAATATTGCTACTAAAATCTGGCCAAGGAAAAGAAGAGCTTCTGCATGAAAGTAAGGCATCATCGTTCAAGCCAAATCAAAGACGATAAAGAATCAAGCCGCCAATTCATTGCACGGAAGGAACGTGTGCCGTTTAAGCCTTACAAAACACAATTTTATGGCGTCCTTGCTTTCGTTCTATAGTGAAGCAGTGTCGCAATACCCATGCACTGAGAAACAGCTCTGACTGCCAGGAACCGAATCTTCATTGTTAAGCCACTCCCACGATTCACAATACCCCAATATAACATTTGTCTTACAAGTCACTGCACCCCCGTCTCCTAATTAACATTGCATGAGTCCCCCTAAATCTGCCCCAGCTTGTCTAGGCAAGGAACGTAAAGTTCACATCCATCAGCGTCCGGATTATACACCTCACGTGCAGCCGCTCGTTTATGTGCACCGTTGATGGAATGGCGAGTACTAAGCCTCGTCTCGCGGAAATGAAGCTGTCTTGATGCCTTTCTTTTTTTTCCTTGTCTTTTTAAGTTCTTTCATGCAGAGCCGACATTTCTCTTGATACTAGAGCCCAAATGACTGTTTCTACGTTTTTGGTACTTCGTAGATGTGGAACAGCTTCTTTCAAAGGTTTTTGTTGTACTTTGTTGCTTTTGCGATGCTGGAAATGGTTTCTTATTTCGTAAAGCCCACATGGCAAGATAAAGATCGTTTGTTTTATCCCCCGTTTCTTTCTTGTTTGCGGGGACCAAATGGAACTACAAGGTTTCAGAGAGAAAGAACTCCTGTTTCTTGTCCGCTTCGCTTATCTCTTCTTTTCCAAAACATTTATCCGATCTCCTGCAGAAGGATAGTCTTTCAACGGTCCCGTTCTGCCGTCATAAAATAGAGCCATAGATCAGTGATTTCTTAATGACGTCTTTCCTTTTCGTCTATTTAAGCGCTCACTCTACGTTGTTCCTTACTGGTGCTGTCCCTACTGCTTGCCGTTCTTGTCTTTCTTTATGATCTATATTATGCCCAACGCTGACCATCTGCACCCATCATCGTTAAGGGACGCTGTCACAACGGGAACAGAATGGCGTCTTCTGATTTTGACGAGCAACTGGCGGCTATTTCGTTTCACTCTCTTCCTGCACACACGGTTGTGTTGACTACGACAAATCCATTTCTCGTAGTTGCGCAGCTGGTAATCTTTCGCGATAACAGCTTCACACCCTTGGCCCCGTCCCGTAAGTGAGACTATACATTACCTACTGGCACGACTTTTTTTCTTTTTCATTGTCCCCAAACGCTTAATGAACCTTTGGAGATCCCCCGACTAAGACGGTAAAGGTATAGATGAATATTGCAGTCGTTCCTTTGACTCCCAAAAGTTTCGCTTCAGGAACGTGTTGTGCAACGTCTGTGGCATCTCCCGAGCCATTTGTTTTGTAGTACTTTTGTTGGGAGTTAAGAAAGAGAATTTACGTGGGTAAGTGTAACTCTGCGAAGTGAAATTCCAACCATTCAGCGTTTGCAGGCCACGATGTCAGCAAATGTTTTTAAATTTGAGGAAGGTAGGCAATTCAAGCGAAAACGGCACAGCATCGTGTCCGGACTGTGCGTCAGCCATCTTTGAAGTGAAATTCTCTAGAAACGCGTGCGCGTGCCACATATAAAGTAATTTTATATATAGAGAAAGGAGGGTAGAGGAAAATAAAGTTTGGATACAAAGAGAAAATAGCATATTTGATGAATCTGGGATGCACACACGTCATTGTAGGGTTTCCTAGTGACTACGATTGGTCATGCGGTCGTCGTGCTCTAAAGAAAGAAAAAAGAAAGAGATATACAGGGCATTTTAATGAAACTCGAGCGGACGTCACGCAAGACAGCAGCTGCAGAACGGTGATATAAGGAGAAAGAGCGAACGTTATTGATTTAATTTTTGCGTCAGACCTACTCTTGCAGCAAAGGACTCCACGGCATGTCTTGCATGGGTTACCTAAGTAGACTGGTTGTCTTGGCCTCAGCTCTCCAGCAGGGCCTCTCATTGTTTTAGACGGTGCTGTTTCCTCAGAAGTATACCTGCCCTGATACATTTGGCACTATCATAGGCTGAACTTCTTACGAACAATGGAAGTGAAAAAATCCTACCCTAAATACGGGCTCCTCAATCTTAAATAAATATGAAGGGGTACCCGTGTTGTCTCGCAGCTCAGCTAAGCTGCCACCAGTATTGTTAATCAGAGTAGAAGAATACCTTGAGAGAGACTAAGTCTCTACCGTATATAGGGTGCTGCTATTCTGCAAGAAGTATACTATAGAATATAGTCTGCATGATTCTGGTTGGGGTGGCGTGATCGTGCATGCATAATACGTACTCCCCATGGCAATGGAAAATGGCTGAGGAGTTGAAGGGAGCCGGAGGACTGCTACAGATAAGTGATAAAGCAGAATATTTTGAAGGTAGTCGAACAAGTGCACGAAACGCTGTACAAAAACTCCAGAAATTCTGCTGTGACGTACAAGACGATGACGAGGGACAGAAAATAGCCTCGACTACTGGGTAGTGGTGTGGTGAATGCTTAGTTACTTAAGTCAATTGGCATGTTGAACCACCTACGTAATTTCTTCACCGAGCTAAAGAAGGAATTGTATTTTTAAATAATTTATTCACATTTTATTTATTATTTGTTAGTATGGGGAACAGGAATTAAGACCGATAGTGAGAAACTGTTCACATTATAGAGAAAGGCAATAAGACTACTTCACTAGGGATATATTATAGACACGTCATAGCTCATGCCGAATCATCACATTCCGCAATTCCACTTTATTTACAAGTGGAAACTGTCTATGTACATATATTGGGAAGTATTGGGAGACTGAGGCTCATTCTGTCATCACTACCTAAACAGGAACATAAGTCATGACCTACGTAGAACGTGCATAGCTCTTGAGAGAACTCGTACTAATTATGGTATGTAGGCAATTGATTACCAAGTCATGAAATTATGTAATGAGCACCCTGAAATATTAGAATTGGCACGATCTTTCACCAACTCTAAATATTTTAAATGAACAACTTGGTCCTTCTTTGACATTTAGGATAAATTGATATTTTGGGCATGGTTGATTGGGCTATAGTCTCCCGCACGGTGTGTATATATGTGTGTGTATGTATAATATATATGCGTATGTATATGTATATATGTGTATATATTTGTATAAATGCCCGTGTAAATGCGTACGTGTATTTATAAATCTGCAAGCGCATTCGCATGATTTTTCTGTTATTCCTTGCTTATTTGTGCGCCGATGGGACAACTTTGTGAAATAGTATTATTTGTTACACTAGGCATTTTTTTGCAGAGTTCTGTTGTAAGCTGATGGCTGCTTTTGTGAATATGTATATTTCATGTAATTTTTTTTTCGATTGTATATTGTGATTGTCAATTTAGCACTACCACCGTAACGCCTAGCGCGAGCAGGACCTCGTAAGGAGGCAAACCACCTCCTTTTGTCCTGACCATGGTCAACGCAATTGCAGTGTCCAAGAAATGAAATAAATAAAAAATAGAAGGGTGGCTACTTGGGCTGGTTGGTATTGCATTTTTGAAAGAAATTTACTTTCTTGGGGCTCAGAGAATGTTTCAGAAAAATACAGATAGTGCAGAGCGCACACTGAACATAGCCGTAGAATGACAATACATGAGGCTTCCGAAACAGAGTGCAGGTAACGTTTTTGTGTGAGAGCAAGGAAAAGGTTCATCAGCCACTTTACTTTGCCGATCTTCATGAGTACTGAAGCTGTTGTGCGCGTGGCACTCAGTCAATCCCGAATTTCGATAAAAAGTGCAGAGAGAAGCAGAATTTCTGCATTCGGAGTCGGATTTCTTCAAATAGTTCATCCTTGATGTTCGTGAGCAAAAGTGTGGATCACAGGTTATTTATTTTATTTATATTGATATATTAGACAAGAGGGGAGTCAGGGGCCTCACACAGTTTTTATGACACGTACCTGCTAGTGGCTTTCTGTAGCATCGATATCTCTCCACGAAGTTACAAGCAGGCTAAGTATGTAGATCTTCGTTGTAAAATGAAGGATGAACTACACCCTGTATGTAAAGCTGATTGATTTGATTGATATGTGCGATTTAACGTCCCAAAACCACCATATTATTATGAGAGACGCCGTAGTGGAGGACTCCGGAAATTTCGACCACCTGGGGTTCTTTTAACGTGCACCCAAATCTGAGCACACGGGCCTGCAACATTTCCACCTCCATTGGAAATGCAGCCGCCGCAGCAGGGATTCGATCCCGCGATCTGCGGGTCAGCAGACGAGTACCTTAGCCACTAGAACACCGCGGCGGGGCTGTCTGTAAAGCTTAAAAATAGCGTGTAAACTGGGGGCCTTCTTTGAAAGCACTCGGCGATTTCAAGGAGATGACCACCTACATAAACATCGTAAAAACTTATGTTAGCATTTCTTCGACGCGGCATCGCACTAGAAGGACATACTCATCAGAGATCACTTGCGCATCACGGTGTTGGTCTCTCAGTGAATCTTTTTTAACTACATCAATCATTATGTGGAAGAATTAGTAGCTGCGTTTTTTAGGTGGATCTTATGTCCCAGAGGCGAAGCTCTTTAAGCCGTGGGTCTGTGTCTCTCTTGGTACGTTAACACTCTGTTCTGACTCACTCAGCAGGTGCGGACGGACGGACAGACAGACGCCCAGATGCAAGGACGAATGGGCATACGGACATACGAATGGACGCATGGACAGACTAAGAGCCGGACGAATGGAAGCATGCATGGACGGTTGCGCGGATGGACAGAGGAACGGATGGAAGCACAAACGGACACACAGACAGACAGGACGAATGGAAGCACGGACGGACAGACAGATGAACGGACAGACGCACAGACGGACGAATGGACAGATGCACGGACGAATAGACGGACAGATAGAGGGACGTATGCACAGACGTACGCACGAACGTATGAATGGACGGGCAAACGGACGGACGCATGGATGGATGGATGGATGCTTCGTCTCAATGATCATCATTACCTCCGTGTATATGCTGTGAAAACTGCTCACGCCATCTAGTTATATTATTCGCAAGAACATTTTCACACAACGCCATCTATTCAGCAACTCATAAACTAGAAGTGGCTACATACTACTACTACTACTACTACTACTACTACTACTACTGCTACTACTACTACTACTACTACTACTACTACAGAGGAGGGAGTGACTCCCGGCCTAATGCTTCGCCGCTAAAACTCAATATGAATATAAGGCACGTCTTACGGAGGCTATCATATCATAGTTGAAATCATAGTTGGTATCATAGGATATCATAGTTGAAATCAAAAAGCGGAAATGGACATGGGCCGGGCATGTAACGCGTAGACAGGATAACCACTGGTCATTAAGGGTACCTAACTGGATTCCCAGAGAAGGCAAGCGGGTTAGGGGAAAACAGAAGGTCAGGTGGGCAGATGAGATTTAGAAGTTTGCGGGCATCAATTGGCACCAGCAAGCACAGGACCGAGTTGACTGGTGGAACATGGGAGAGGCCTTTGTCCTGCAATGGACGTAGTCAGGCTGCTGCTGCTGATGATGATGACGATGATGATGATAATGATGGTGGAGGCCTCCTCAAACTTGAACCATGAGGTGTTCTTCGATATCTGCACTGATATCTCACATGGTATATTGCCATGGTATTTGAACTTGTTTCAGTGCGCTATTGCGCTTTTTTGAATTGTTCACTTTAGCTAACCATCGTAATTTTTCACAACAGAAATTATCTATGTAGAGTAGTCCAGGTAATACGGAACACGACCTTTACACCGCCAAGCAGTTATACCAGATAAAAACAGAACAGATATAGCACACTACACAGGCCTTTAGCACTTCGCCTCCATTGGAATGCGACTGCTCCGGCTGGAATGGAACACACGACCTATGTGTCAGCAGACGGACATCGAGAGAGAGCACCATACCATGGAGGCAGAGTTTCCTTTGACCCCAGAGGACGGCAATGGTGGAAAGAAGATGTGTGCGAAACCACGGCGAGACAAAGAAGTAAGAAAGAGAAAGTGTTTGCAAAGATTTTGAGCACCATCTGGGCGCGCAGGAAGTGACCCGTGAATTCACATTCATTGCCAAGAATCCATGCTTTCAGTAAAACGTAAAAAAGCGTAAATGTGCTACGCTGACGCCGAAACTCCGCAGTCGTGTTTTTCACCAATGCTCTTTCATCGTTTGAAACAATGTAAAACGATTATGCTACTGCACAGCCTTCTTTGGCTGTGATTCTTTGTTTTACCGCGGCTTACTCCCGATGAAAAATTGCCTTCGTCTTCCGCAGCGATTGCGGTTTTCTGTTCTGCGAACGAGAGGCAGGTATTGTTTAGCCTTTTGTATGGTTACCAAAACAATGGAGATGAAGGATGATGAGAAAAACACGCCACTTTTTTTCTCAACTGTGTCACATCACTGGCAGCTTCAAGTGAAAAAAAAAGTGGCGCCAGCTACACCTGCAGAGATTGGGTGATCCAAAATGGAATTCGTTAATCAGAGCAAGACGTCACGATTGCTTTTGTACGAAGAATGAAAGTAATAAAAGAAACTCACTGGACATCTTAAAAAAGTGGCGTAGCCCAGGCTTAGCAGAACGAGCCCGTGCCCTCCCCCAACACCCCCCAAACTTTTTTCGCCATGGCATACAGTGCTGAAAAGGACCATATTGAAGGGACAGTAAAAAAGAATAACATGTTACGTCAGAGTGAAAGATCAATAATTGGGAATATCTAAAGCGTACGTAGTATCAACCGCAGCGCTCTACTTATCCAGAAATCACGGTAAATGTACCACTACATATGCGCCACTAGTGGGGCATTTTTAAAATGATCCTAATGACGCGAGAGCGATCGGCAACATTCATTCACTGGTAATTAAAACAGCTGCAGTAAAAAAGAATCTTCCGTGCTTCAGAACACGTAATAAAACGCTTCCTGTCCATTCATGTCGGATTTTAAAAAATGACTTCCTGACAACACTGAGGGGAATGGCACGAGTAGTCCAAAAGCTCTGTTTTAGCCTGATTAAACTGGATAGGTGGTCCTATTTAGCGTGGGGCAGTTGAACCAAAGAAGCAGTGAATTGTTCAATTGCTGTTGTTGCTGCTGCGGCTCCCACCACTGCTTTTCGTGCGCTGCTGCCAGTGTCAGCGGCTGCATTACGAAGGCGGGCAACGTTGGGCGCGGCAGCAACAGTGACGCAAGAAAGACCGCTTTTAGGCGAGTGATTTGAAGTGCACTAGCATGATACGGATTATTGAAACGTGTTTCTCTTTCAAATCAAACGTTTCCTCGACACAAAATCAGCATTACTAAGTTTCTGTACCGCTATTTCAACAATCAACGTCGACCTAATATTTCCCTTTAGTGTCCTTTTAAAAAAGTGACGATTTCCCCCCACCTCGTAAAAAGGCTTGCACCCCCACCTCATGCAATCCCTTAAACCTCTCGATGGCGTAGATTTTTTTTAAACCTTTAAAATCACTGTATGGACACTCACCTGCCCCTATTGGAATCTTTTTGCTCCTCACGCATTTTCGCACTGCATTCAAAATTGCAGGCAATGCAAAGCTTTTTGCACGTACCTCATCCCGTTTTTAACTGCCTCCATGATCGAACAATCATTGAACCATCGATGACGTCATGCTATGACGTCATCGTGTGTTGCCACTTTATAGTGAGGTCGTCCAAAAGTTTACAGTTTTGGCACGTCATATTGACGTAATATGGCTCTCCATTGAAGAATGACAAAATAATCACGTGTCTTTTTGACGCCGACAGTTAGATATTTGTGGAGTAGTGTGACTGTTCCTGTTTCTGTGACACATACCTGCGCTAGGTGTGTTTTGTTTACGGTAATCTATTACGCACCAGCACTAGAGCGGTGAAGTGATGAAATAATATTCCTTAGAAGTAATTGATTTGGGCTAAGCTTTTAGCAATAAGGTGACAAGGCATTTGAGAAATTGTATCGTCTATTCAGAAAGAACCATTCCTTGCTTTCATATTCACGTGCGGAGTACATCAGAGGGCCAGGGTACCATATGCTGTACTGTGCTGTAATCTTCGCTTGGTGTGACGCTCCACGTGTACCTTAATAAGCGCGCACTCGCACCAAGGAAAAGTCATCTTTCTCTTGTTCTTGAACCCCTTGGTCATGATCACCTGTCGTCAACGTTATTATTAAAAAACGAGTGTTTTTAAAGTTAAGAAGGGAAAAACACGTATAGAAATAGAAGAGGAAGCACACGCTATATATATATATATATATATATATATATATATATATATATATATATATATATATAAAGAAAGAGAGAGAGAGAGAAAAAGGAAGAAAACAAAGCAAAAAAACTGGAAAAAGCATGAAAAAGAATGAAATACATAGAGATATGAAAAAACAAGCAGAATCATAGAGATATAATAGAAAAAAAGAAAAATCAGCGAGGAATAGATACAGAGGAGGAAACAAAAAGATTACACAATAGAGAAAAAGGAAGCTGCCGTACTCCAAACTTCCTACAGGCTCAGCACCCCTAGTTGTACGCTGCCTTTTTTTCTGTCTCTCTCGTTTTGTTTGTTTCCGTGAGTCACTATTATGCACGTAAAATGGCGTCAAATGATGACATCATCACTTGATACCGTCACGTGGTCGAAGATGGGCCAATCGTGGAGGCAGCTGAACGCCACGTGTAAGCGCAGGAAGCTTTATGGATGAGAAGAAGGGTTGGCTCAGCTAAAACAAAAACATTCTGGTGGCTTTCATTTGCGAATAGTGTCAGGTGGATGCATGTGGGGCAATGGGAATCTTTTCATACCGCTACTTTAAGTGACTTGCGTCGGTTTCGAGCATTCACACCTCGCTAATAAACAGTATAAAGCAACACAAGTACGCTGTCTTCGTTACGAACTGCCATTTGAGCTTTTTTTTGAATGTCTACCCCACTGGCAAATGTTATAAATATGATGGTATTAACCGTAATTGAATGACAAGAAAGCTAGCTTGTAGAGACATACACACGCACGCACACACATCACACGCAAACAGATGCAGACATAGAGACCCGCATGGTCAGCCGCCGAAAAGAACACCTCTGTGACACACAAATAATGATGCATGTACACACTCGCAGGTACGCACGCAAAGAAAGGAGCAGAATTGTCCCTTACTTCATGCAAAAGACATTAAAGCTCAACGAAATTCGCTGGGAGTCAAGCAGTGCTGTTGCGCCATCTCAACATTTTTGCTTCGACTCCATTAATTAGAAAAGAGGCTGGTCCCTGTAATCCGAGAACAGGCTTTCACATTCCTCTTGCGAGACGCGAAACTGTCGCCATACATTTTAGACGAGCTACCCACTCAAATCAGTGGCACGCAGGTTTTCATTATTCAATGAGAAGTCCCCCCCCCCCCCCGCTCTCCCGTCAAATACGCGACCTGTTACAATGCCTGTGGGATAAAATTGTGTCCGCGTACGAGGTATTTCACTACGTGCTGTTTCGGTATCGGCAAAATCAGTACTGTGATGATAAATTGCCCAAGAGAATAAAGCAAGCATGCAATGAGTTTCCAGTGAATTCATTGCCCCCGTTAACAGCAGAAGGTGTGTTCGAGTTAACTCTAGCCACAGACTCGAAACAAGCCGACGCCCTGTATGCCGAGCCTATGGAACCAAATGCATGGTAGCGACCATTGCACGGAGTGTGCAGCATTACTTTGTGCCTTCCGCTAAATTTCATAATTAGGCGGGAACAATCAGGTAGCGCCTACAGCAAAGAAGTCGGGCGAAAAATTTACTTGAGAAAGCTGTACATCCGTTCGGAAATAGTTCGATTAGACACGATTTAACATATGACAAGATAAGTGCTAACATTTGCCTGCTTGTTGCAGATTCCTTCAAGATACAAAAATGAGAAAACGTACCACATGAGATAATCACACGCAGCACCAACCGTTTCTGAACTAGACAACTACAGCGTGGCAAACCTATTTGTGTTATTCACTGCACGTAGACTGAAGCAAGTAACGCAAAAGCAAAAAAAAAAAAAGAACTATTAAACTTTTGGAACCACAGGTGAAGTTGAGAAATTACACCACAGGCTGGCATTTGCAAGTCGAATCATCAGATTTTGCGCAAATTTCCGCTCTTAAGACACTAAGCAAGAGGCCTTTTTGTCGTGATTAACGATAAAATGGTTCTAACCAGGCTGATCTCCATTTTGTCAAAATGAAGGAGTGCACAGATTTCAAGTTTATACCACTTTCATTCCTATCTTCTTGGAGGAGGCGGAAGAGGAAAAGAAAAGAAAGCAGCAAGGTGAACCGGATGCACGTCTAACCTGCTATCCTACAATTGGGGAAGGGTAATGAGGGATAAAAAGATAGGGAGATAGAAAGCAGGGAGTCGACAAAAACAGTGATACGTTTCATAGCAGTGAAAGCAAGATCTCTGGCGCTTGCCGCAGCGCTGTACGTAGACGAGTAATGGTGCCTACAGAAGGCTTCCGAATACTGGGCATAGACCATCCAGCACCTGTCGTACGACCTGAGAGAATGGCGAATTGAGCTTGCCGATGAACTTGTGAGGCCTGTCTAGGAGTGACTAAAGGACTGAAACGATCGATTTGTTTTCTTGAGGCAAGTGGTCGGTCGTCGATTCAGTGTTCACCATTGCCTACTGACTTCACTAGTGACTTCCGCAGCGAAGGCCAAGGGGCGTCAGATGTGTCCTTACCTTCCTCGGTGTTGTTTACGCTGGGTGTCAGCCATCTACGAGACTGTGTTTTTGGCAATGTACACCAAGTGAAATTCGTACCAGCCGTGTAGTCACAGGGGTGTCAGTAAAGCAGAATGTTGAAGGCTTGCTGTAGATGTAGAATGATTGGTTTTCTGAGTTGTCGCCGCTTTCTCATTGTTTTTGCAGCCTCGCGTTGTGATGTACAGTCCCTCGCCATTTGTTTCAATACAGTGATGTCCCTCTTTGTTTTCCTCATTTTTTTGCCATATTCTCATCACGTTGAGGACATTGGTTTCACATAAAGTCGTTTGAGTTAATCTTGAAAAAAAAACGAAGGTAAAGGAACCACGTAGCTACTGGGGTCAGAACGTTTAGTTAACCAGGTAGCTACTGTGGCCAAAAAGGTTTTCGCTTTTACTCTGCGATGATAATGATCTCTCTCTGTGTGTTACCTAAGGGGTTGCTGGAAAACTATGATCACTAATAAAACTGTAAACCTTCACTCAATAAAGTTTCTGAGTTCGCGCTGACCAAGCTTCGAAAGGACAGTCGGTGGATCCCACATTAATAATTACGTAAATGTACTCAAGTACAAATAATAACTTGGTTTTTTCGAATCTTTTTATTTGGGTACATTTCAGTCATTAATGTTTTTTTTTCTAACCTATGGCCTGTTTTTTCGCTAGCATGTGAGCCGACGTGAGCGGACTCGCGCGCGCATGGTTGCTAAGATTATATATTTCACTGATTTCCTGAGAATAAATTTAGTTGCGAGCAATGCCATTACAGTTCTCTCCTTAATTTTCTACTTCAATGGCGCGCGTCTTTTTGTATCTCCGTAAAAATGGCAGTGGTGTGGCACAAAACTCGCCGCGCCATTGCCCTATAGGAACCACCGAGCACCACACGCACTCTTCGATGGAGACGTTGGGCCCATTGGGGTTGCATAGGGAAACGGACGCCTGCGAAAATTCGACAAACTGGCGTTCTTTATAGTGCACCTAATCTTTAGTAGAATTACACTTCCTAGCGATCAGGGGTGGCTCAGTGGTTAACGCCTCGCTTTCACACCTAGCTTTACACCTCGACGGAAATGAGGCCACCGCTGCTGGTATGTGAATTCGAGACCCTCAGGTCAGCAGTCCAATGGCATACAGATTTCAAAAAGAAAACGTGAAGGACGTTTGAGGTTTGCCTAAAAGCGGACAACGCTATGATGTGATTGGACCCCGTGAATAACTCTCACAAATGCTTGACTCACTTCCTATCTTGTTGCCCCACCCCCAAATACAAGGAGGTTCCCCTATACCGAAATAGTATTTTGCCTAAGCCCCTGCCCAGCTCTCACTGAACAGTCAATGACACAACTGGCGAAAGTGCATCGCCTGCTCCGATTCTGCTGCGACACGAGAAGCCTGAGGAGATGTTCAAAGCCAACGAGCCAGAATGCAGAGGCGCGCTTTGCCGAAGCAGAATTAAAGCGGCGTCACCGGGAAGACCCAGGACCCACGAGTGCGCAGTGCTACAGCAGGCTCATCATGGCTGTCAAGAAGACCCTGGTTTTTGTGCCACTCTAGCGCACGCTCATGGCCACCATCGAGAACACCCGACTGTTCGCACCATTGATGCCAAAGCCAAAAGAAAAGCAAGGCACGCTAACACTGAGGGTGCAACAAATAGTTTCCAGCGAAACTTTACAGGCAACTTGTTCTGGAGTGCCTGTTGAGCGAGAGGTCAGCTTTGTTTGCAAAACGACCGAAAACCGCTACCTAAGCAGCTGAACTCAAAATTGTATTAAGGCAGTATATAGTAATCTTTAGTGATGATTTATGAAGATATGTATTAACATAAAACTGTAAAAGATACCCAAAACCGGAACCAGAACTTTCAGTTCTACGAAGTGTATAAACCTGCAGCTTCACTTCCACAGAAAAACAAGCAGCAGCGGTGCGCGCACAGACGCGAAAACGTGCGCACACACTAAACAATGGCGTCATCGCACTCCTACAATAGACGCCCTTGGGGGCAGTAGCGAGACAATGAGAGAGCGGAGCACATTTGTTGTCCGGCTCATTTTATCGTCGGACAGCCACCGCGGGCCCGAAGTAATATAATCAGAATGAAAACGTTCAGCTACGGTGCAGGGTGTCATAGCACGTGCCTTTCGCGAACCGTCAAAACGATTCGCTGCGTTGCCTTGTGTTGGAAACCCTTCCAACACCCTGGGGTCCTATCTCGCAGCATTCCGTTCACGTCTCACAGGAGACGACTTTCTATTTGTACGTGTTCCTCGGAAAAGCAGCTTCCCCCCGTGGCACAAAAGCACGACAGTGAGGCCACTAGCTCGGGAGCTTAATTAATAGTCGTATATTTTGCCCCAGATAAAGCGAAAGAGGCGAGTTCTTTTTTTTTTATGTTTTATGGGCTGGTAAAAGTACAACCATTCGTGGTAGTTTTGGTTCACGTAGTTAAGTTACCTTGGATGTTGTACAAGCCTCCTTCAGTTTTGGCAAAAGCCACCTGGAAAACTGGATGTGACATATATAATCTGGAGCAACGGGCCTTATATATATGCTTGTTATACTTTAAATTCAAAAATTCGAAGATACTTTCAAAATGAGGTGTAAATCCTACATGATTCTTGTTCACTTCAGGGAACTGTATGCAAAGTGAACCATACCGAAACTCTCGAAGTAATTAAGCGTAAAATCTTAAAGAAAATTTGGCAGTTTAACAAAGCAATCAATAATTTTAGCGAGTGTTGTCAGCCCATCTTCCATTTGCACACATCTCACTTCCTTTGTAATAAACAAATTTACAAAACCAAGGGTTAGGAGAGCAGATCATTTGAAGTTAATGCCCATAATGGTTAACATTTTGACTTCTAATAAAGAAAGAAATTCTGCGTGAACACTAATTACGCATGGGCTAAGCTGATTCTGGTGGCATTAAATTCTGGTGCCATTAAAACGACATTAGTCCCAATTGAGACTAATGTCATTTTTTTATCTTTACCAGTCCTTCGATGAGAAGTACATTATTCTTATGATGAGATGTATTCTTTATTCAAGCTTCAGTGCCTTGCCATCACCCAATGATGCCTCTGCGGATGTTCATTGGCTGTGTCCATCTGGATTCCGCAAACTTTAGGTCTACTTTTTTGTATACGCTTCACACAGCTGACATTTTTATCGGTGCCTGGTAAATTAAAGTAAATTAGCTGCAGTAGCTGCACTCTAACACTGACAGTCTTTTATTCATTTTGCCCATTTGCCACTCAGCTTTTCCCGATATTGTGCTTTCCATGCTTACTTAACCTGAAACGAAATGTTAAATAAATGCGTTAACTACGTTCTATTTTACTGATAACAGCATTAATTTGTTGTGTCAGTTGCGTATGAATGTAGAATTAGCGTTGGGTCCCGCAACAATTCTTTACACTGGCGTCCTCCTCTGTGTATTCGTGATTACGTAACTGTGTTTTAAGCACATGTCAGAGAAACTGCCCGGATTAAAAAAATGTCGAAATATTCGAAGTATCATGAAAACAATCAATGAATGTCTTAATGATGAATAAACTTTTATTTTCTTTAAAAATGTATATGCCGCAATGATATTTGTATCAGAGTAGTGCAAAAACCATTATTTACATCATTTCTCACTACGTTCGAGATGTAAACGTGGCTCTAGAGTACCTGTATCCTAACTTTAAACGCGCTGTAAACCAATACGTTATTACAAACAATGAACGCGATTGTAGACAATGACCAAGCTTTTTCTGAAAAGTCGAGGCTGTCCCAGCTATCCGCGAAGGTGAGGTGCTTTTCGTTCGTCTAGCTGTGTCACGCGCTTGTAGCACTAGGCGATCAGCACGCTCTGAGGATTGTCCAAGTTAGCCTGGTTCGTGTCAATTGTTACAAAAACAACAAAACTTTGATGGTATTGTATTATGCTAAACCTGGATGAGACCAGAGAACACGTTTTATTTATCCTATTTTTAGAATTAGGGAGTGTCTAATTAACAAGGTTTTCTTGGGTTGCTTTGAAATGAACATATATGCCTACTTGAAATGGCAAGAAAATGATGAGGGCGACAAATCGAAAAAGGAGACTGCTGTACTACTCCTGTGTCTTTCTGTAAGCGCCTTCATACTTTTGGTGCTTGTATTTGATGTAAGCATGATTTTCAGCCTGCCCACCTCTCCTACTTATAGTATATTTGGATTTTAAACAGCAATAGTACCAGTAGAACACACTACACAATAGCCAATACGAAATGACCAACAGCATGCTAATCTAACTGCGGAAGTCAGGTGTCTGAAATCATCCTAAGGTCAATCATTGTAGCACTCCACTCGGTAATGATTTAGGTGACAGATCATTTTGAATGCTTGCACTCTGAATAAG
This sequence comes from Rhipicephalus microplus, assembly GCF_043290135.1. Lineage (NCBI taxonomy): Eukaryota > Metazoa > Arthropoda > Arachnida > Ixodida > Ixodidae > Rhipicephalus > Rhipicephalus microplus. The sequence continues at coordinate 37,038,287 of NC_134707.1, read as the reverse complement.
GTTCATCGCCCTTGTGCCTCTGCATATGTGCTGAGCACCACACAGTCACCGATAGGTCGAAGCATGTTGAACTTGCGCGACACCATCACTCCAGTTCTCGCAAGCTTTCAGCAGTCTGTTGATTGACAACACTTAGTAGCACCACCATGGCTTCACCGTCGACAAATTTTGGATAAATGGCACTATGCGCACAAGTTGCGTTAAGCAACAAATGCACTGCTCTGATTTACTGACTCGTCGTTTGTGATGCTAACAGCTGCATTCGGAAACACTCCTGGACTTGATTTACCACTACCTTCAGTGAAGAACAGATGCGTTTTGAACGCGATTCTTTAGACAGTGCTAAGGCAGTACAAACGGGCAATTGCGTGTCAAACGCGCTGCATTGAAGGCGGTGGCAAGTTCTAAACAAGGATTGTTTCTGAGCACGGGGGTAAGTGCAAAACTGCTGCTACTTCAATGGCAACAATGACTTCTTTTCTCCTCTCTCTAACATTTATTCGCCAAACCTTCTACGCCAGTGCAAAGTAGCCTACCGGGCACTGTTATACATAAGTTTCCTGCCTGTCTGTTATCCATAAATTGATAACAATTTATGGCGAGTGGCAAGGATGTCTTGAGACTGGCTCAAGCCCAGGACGCGTCAAGTAACATATCTGAATTTGGGGTTTGGGACAAGAACGATCACCTGGTCTCAGCCTACTGAACAGTTTTGGCCACCAACAGATTAAGGCACGAAAAAAGAAGCTGCCTTCACAAGCAGAGTTGTCAAGGATATAAAGATTGATTGACATGTGGAATTAAACATCCCAAAACCACCATATGATCATGGGAGACGCTGTAGTGGAGGGCTCCAGAAATTTCGACCACCCGGGGTTCTTTAACGTGCAACAAATCTCAGCACACGGGCCTACAGGAGTTTCGCCTCCATCGAAAATGCAGCTGCCGCTGCTGGGATTCGATCCTGCGGCCTGCATGTACGCAGCCGAGCACCTTAGCCACTAGACCACCGCGGCGGGAAGGATGTAAGGAAAGAAAACTAGTACTAAATATTTGCCTCGAAGAATGGAGCAGCATGGACAGAGCAACCTGCATTTGCCACTTCTCAGGCAAGAAATGTAGTCCAGAAGTCTATGTATGAATAGCTCGGAGTCTGCGCATGCTCTGGTATTTCGTTTTCTTTGTTAGCTTTCGCATTCGTACTAGTTGGTTCCTCCCGATTGCGTCGATAAATCTGCATATCTTGTGCTCTTTGTTGCCTAAGAAGGACTGGAAGTGACAGAAAAAAAGCTGATGTAGATGCAATAAATTTACAAAAAACAGTCAAACCTTTTGTCCCTGTTGTATTGAGATGTTTTCCTTTTTACGTAAATACAAGCAGTACAACTTGCGCGAATCAGCATCCCGGCGGAATTTAGGTCGTGGAATTCTTTGTGTGTTTCCCTGGGTGGAGTGTGGAAGTGGTACGCTTTGCACGACAGCAAAGGGAACAGGCTCGGCGCTCTGCTTGCTTCCGACACGGACCAGAGCCATTGTAGACGTAGAGATTGATGGCTTCGTCTGCAGGGACGCGAGATTTACTATAGGCCTCGACGTCCTTTGTCGAACGAAGAAGCGACACGCCGAGAAAAGGCAAAGTAGGTGCCCTTCGTGCGAGCGATCGGAGTCGTTTGTCACTTGTTTCTCTTATATTTTATACACCTTTGGCTAGGGAGGAGTACATACGCCATGGCCTGACGTGCGTGCCGCCGATTTGAAACTACTACTCTCGTCCTTCGAAAAGTCGTACGTTTCCAGTGTATGCGCGCCCAACCACTTAGGACGAATTTGGAAGATGGGGGAACCTATTTGGGGCTGTACCTACTTTTATTTGACATGAGCAATGGGCGCCGTAGTAGCCAAGAAGGAAGGCACCACTCTTGCATAACTGACGCCTGCATAATTTATGTTGGCGCCATCGCATATATATATATATATATATATATATATATATATATATATATATATATATATATATATATATATATATATATATATTCGACACCATTTTGAATTGCCGATGTGAAGACCGCAATAGCCTTTCAGTACAATGAAATGTCTGCAGAGCCGTATCTCCATTTTCAGCTATGTACAACCGACGACTGCCCGCGACGATAGTTGCAGCACCTATTTTGTGGCTCAAAGTACAATTTTTTCACTGAAGTGAATACTTTCGGAGTTATTTGGTGCCTATTGCTTTGAATTCTCTATTTCAGTCTGTTTCACGGCATTCTAGGGGGTTAGCTTGGCGAGTCCCACCTTCAACTTTCTCGAACAGTATCAGTCTGCATTTGACATGTGACACAAATTGTAATCAAAACGGTTTTGAACTTGAGACGGAGATGAACAGCAATAAGTATTCTTGGCATTCGTATTTTCCGAATAAGAAGGTCTGTGTAAAACTTCTGCTCCTGTTCCCACTATTCACGCCCTCTATTCACGATTGTTTGAAATAAGAGCGTGATACGTAGACGCAGGCAGGATAGATGCAATTTCCTTTTCACTACTGACAAGTTTTTTGATATTTTTCGAGGCTATTTAGGGACCCTTTAGGCAGTAACCCAGCAATAATAAAAAAATAACTAAATTTACAAGTTCTTACCCAACCCTTGGTTGATATTACAATGTGATCTTGCAATGCGAGGTCTTCTAGAGGTCAGTTATCTGAATCTCTGCAGTAATTAATGGTCGAAGCACAAAAATTCAAAGGCTTATTTTTGGGTTGCTCTGACAAATATAGACATCAGTCACCAACCGCTTGTCTTGTGAGCGCTAAGTTAATGTGCCAAAGCCAGTTTACCGCTTAAAAAAAAAAAAAAACACGAGAAGCCCACTGCAATCTGTATAGAGCTGCAATGCAAAAGAGAGCAGCTAACGCCGTAAATAATTATAGTGGTCGAAGTTTCACTTCTCAATACTTCATTTCTTTGAGAAACGCTTAACTGCAAGTCCTCGAATATCACGAGCAACCGGTGGCGATAAATGGCCACCTAAAGGGGGTGATGACATGGTCACCAAACAATTTGCGGTTTTCGGTGAACCACACTGTGGTCTATGGCATTTGGACTTCATCTATTGTGGCCACACCAGTCGATATAGTTTCACGAGCTGCGAGTCAGCAGTCGAATACCGTAACAAGTAGGCACCAGGGTGGGTAAAAAAGTAGATGAGGTGCAAAACACTTTTTGGGAAAACTTGATCCAGATGGCGCAAGCGTCAAGCAAAGTAGAAGCGAAGAGCTCAAGTGCCAAATTCTTATATGGGATAAAACGGGTGAGCTTGTTAATTTTGTTAAAACAAGGCAGAATTCAGCCACCTACTATGGGCGCATCTGACGGTCTTCCTAAGATGCGAATTCGCAGAGAGTCGTTGATAGAAATCCGTGCTCCTCAGCTCACTCACAATTGCAAGCCTGTTTTACCCCAAAGGCACGCCGAAGACTAAAGACAGGTTTAATGATTTTGGCAGGCCGAATACGCCACCAGGGCCTAGGAGATCATGGTTGTCGTCTAGGTTGGGTCCCGCCTTACTCTGAAAGGGGGAGGAGGATGTTTGGGATCATTAAATAAAGTTGATAAATCATCTTCTTCATTAATATTATCAGGGTGCATGACTGATCATTTTTTGCAGCGTATACTCGTTCTAGGCGGTATTTCGAAAGAAACATGAACCGGTAGAGTATCGATGAAATTTTAGAAGGTTTGCTTCCAAGTGCTGCGCATGTGTGTGTTTTATGAAGGAAAACAAGCTAACAAAGACGATGGCGAAACAAAGAAAAGGCGGAATCATGTCTTGTAAGCCCAGCCAAACCGTGGGAAATTGTAGAACACGAAAAATACAAGGTGGGCGAAACAGAACAGAGTCGAACATATAAGCAAACTGAATGCGTCGATTATAAAAATAATAGGTATTCTTCAACAAATATTATTGTTTTATCCTTGTTCTTTTTGGGAATCAAGCTGGGGCGTTATTTCAGAAACTATTCATTGCTGAACCCTTTCAGATTACAGACTAATTCAGTTATTCATCAAGGCACCAGCTGTTGTATGACCAATCCACCGTGGGTAGTTGCATCTGGCTAATAGAGGTCAACCAACAAACCAACCAACTAGTTTCAGGCACAAGTGCAGGTCGGGTCCAGGTCCCGTAGCCGGCCGCTGCCTACCTACTGGATGATCTCCCTTCTACTGGATGTTACAGCAGCCGGCGCCAGTCAAATGTGCTCGGACCCAGGCATAAGTCAATCCCGGGCCTATTGCTGTCTGTCAGGGACGTGTTTGCCCCGTCACTATTCTGTCGCCCACTGCGCTTTGACCATACACTTCGAATCGCCTCTACTGTCGACGTGAGATGCGATGCAACAACTCATCAATGCCTGAGCCTTCAACCGTCACACGGTGAAGTGTTATTAGCCTTGCGTAGTGCGGTGGAGGTCTACGTGGGATGATAGACGTTAGAGATATGAGTGCATGTCACATCTTGGTTGTCATGACAACTCTTCGCGATTCTTATTTAATGCGCGAACTTCATCATCAATTCCTGTGACATGAAAGCATCATCATTCAAGCTGCAAATATTTTCGTTAGAGTCAGCAATGATTGCCTTAAGGTAACCTGCTTCTCACCCCCCCCCTTTTTTTTGGCTACACCAGTGGTGCTGATGTCTTTTAAATTGAAGCTGAAAGCCCAGGTGTCTCTGATGGCAGCAGTTGCCCTTTCAGTTCGTTTACTTAATTATCTAAAAAGTGCACGATGCCGAAGAACATTTTCGGGAGCATGAAAGGGTTTCGTGAGAGCTTTTCGTTTAAAGATGAGCATTATCGCCTGTGAAATTAAACAGTAGATGGCATTTGGGCCTCAACAGTTTTCCGGAACGGTATGTCTCGCTCGAACAAAAGCAGCAATATTTTCGTCACTCTCTATATTTTGCTTTCTCTAACAGACGATCGCATGCAAGCTGAAATCATTCTTGAAAGCGTTCCTGTCGGAGAGATCAACTTTCGAATGAGCACTTCTCTCGTCGCTGAAGCTTCCATTATGGAGGAAGCGAGAGCAGCGACGTTACCTCATAAATTCTCCCGACAAAAAGTTTCCGTTGATGTGCGAAACTCGTGGCATTTTCTAACGCGCGCGCCTCTCTGCATCGTAAACATCAACACGACACCTGCTTCCCTTATAGGAGAGTGATGCGCCAACTCAACTAGTCCTATTTTTTTATATTCTTGGAAGTATTTTGCGCAAGATAAGTCTCTTGTTTAAAAGTGGACTGTGCACCACTTTAAGCTTGAAATTCGAGGCTTGGAAAACTGTTCATCTGATTTATAACGATGCTCAAATCGCACAGTTTGAAAGAAAGGCAGATTTATGTGAACATAACCAATGCAATTTAGTATTACGTTTTTGCACAATGGCGCTCATGCTTTGTTAGTTATTACACTAGCATTATGTACCACCTCGGCCGTTTTATAAGAGCTGAAATGCACTTGGCACCCAGCATTAGCAGTGTTTCAGTGTTTTGCCAAACGCATACGATCTTTCAACAGCTAGTACTTAAACAGAGCCTCTAAACGGGCCTCTAAAAAAGGCTCTAAAAGGTGTAGTCGAAAAGCGCCACATTTTCATTGGCTCCTCACTCTCTGCTAAAATTTCACGTGTTTTTGGAGAATGAAGTGGAGAAGATAATAGAGAGTATAATATAACTCTCTTAGGGAAGATAGTGAAACCTGGAAAGAAAACATTTTTTCACCTTCAAACTCAGTGCGGTTTTGCAGCACTTTAAAAGGTCTCGTTTGTGGAAGATTCAAATAGCATGCAAAAAAGCAATTAAGACCCATGTCCTCCCCTTCTCTTTGTGTCTAAGCCATTGTTCTGTGAAAGAGGCCGCAGGCGCCCCGTTGGATGTTGTTGTGTTTATGCGACGCAAAATGTGACGCGAAATGCGCAGAGCGCAGTCGACAACGACTGATGCGGTGGCTTCGAACTCTGCGGCTTCTGCAGAAGAACTACTGCGATGTAGTCATGCAGATATGCTCATTCTGTCACAAAAACAATTCATTTCCACCTTTATTTTGTGTAATATCGCGATAGCTTTTGATAGAACATTTGCAGGAGGTGTGTCGGGAATTTCAAGTTGGATTATCCTAAAAAAATGCGCAGTCCTAGCTTCAAGGCAATTTAACTGAAGAGCTTCTTTTCAGAATTTTTTTATCAAGCATAAAAATTGACGATTTCAAGAAGATATACCGAACAAAAGTAACAAACTGGAATGCTGGATTGATATATTGAACGCTAGAAAAAAGATGTTTGATTTATCCATGGCGATAATTAGTATAATCTAGACCTGCCGACAGATTTTATTTACATTGGTATTTACGGGAGTTTCGCCATGTCTCCTGTTTCTCAAAATAATGTTGCATTGTTCGAAATCGCAGTTGAGCAGGCAGGCGTTGTGCTCCATAGGAGGCAGTTGTCAGCCTGTTCCTTTTCTATTTCCACTGTCTTCGTGTTTTCTAAGTACTCAAACCTAAATAAATAAATAAATAAATAAATAAATAAATAAATAAATAAATAAATGATTAAATAAATAAATATTCTAGCTTTTTATTTATTGCAAGGACTTGGATCTTTCACGCTCACTGCATGTAACGTCTCGCATGACTGTGCTGGAAAAAAACGTGAAAAGAATAATGTACGGTGAAGATATGTCATAGAACGGCAGGAAAAAAAACAAAAGAACAGTAACAAAGCGAATATACAGCGCTCCCAATAAGCCAGTACTCTTATCAGCTGAATCATTAGGGAAGTAATTAACACTTCTCTCAAACATTCATTATAAAGCTCTATAGATAATTATATTTAAATGGCTATCTTACCAGCTAAAACGGACGCGCCTTCAGTGGTACCAGCTGGTGCTTAATAATGAACTGCAAGCTGATGCAGTTTGCCTGATGTCTTTGCCATGCAGATAGGCGCGATTCTTGAACAAGGTCTGTGTGGTATACTAAATGATTCCGACGAAAGACCTAGCCATATGCGTGTTTAGTAGATTTGCAATATGTGCATTACTTTAACAGTTTGTTGTCGGAAAGAAAGAATTTGGGCAGGCCAGAGCTACATTCTTTTTTCGCACGTTTCAGTAAATTATGTTTCTTACGAGAGGCAATAACAGAGAAACACACCTTAATGAGAAATTCGACAAGCTCAAGCCAGAGGAATAGCCAGGGGATGGCACACCATACCAACGCCCTCCGAAGAAATTTCTGTCTACGCCTCCAACTAAAGCCAATCGGTGTACGAGTTTCAAATGGACCTCTTGAAACTAACTGATGAGGTAGGTATCTCACGGGAACAAGTGGATTTCTATCTTTTTATGAATTGATTTTGAACCACCCTGAAGCCTCAACGAAGTCTCTTCCTGCAGATGTGTCAGTGGTGGTGTGGCCTTTAAGTAGAATGCTTGGCCGCCCCGGATAGTCCCTTGTTATACCTTCAGCTTCAATCTTGGTTTTTATTTTCATTGTCAGCGATATCCCGTAATTTTTCGTAGCTAGCTTCTCGTATTTCAAGGTCAGCGTATTATAAGGCTTTAAGTTTAATAACATGGTTTACATGACACAGAGCCGAGCACAGCACGGCGGTCTATACAATATTTATGCAGTCTAAGGTTAAAATAACATGTCTGACTAGCATGCACAAGTATAAAATTCTGCCATTGATACTTTTAGCTTGTTTTGACACATTTGAAGGGCTCACGTACGGTGTGTTTGTTTCAATCAATTGTCGAACACTTTGCCATGCAACTTTATTGATTCGTGTTTGACTCTGTGGGCCTGCAAAAGAAGGAGAACCTTGCGAGGAGCCTTTTTTTTTTTCTCATTGCCCATTTCCTGAAGTCACTAAAGTAAGGGCAGTGAAATATTGAAGAAGGGGTGAAAGATTATTTTTCGATTCTCAATTCGAGTCCAATTATTACGCGTTAGGAAGCAACGCAAATGTGCAAAACAAAAAGTAGCCGCCGGTTTGACCGGGAAAGACAACCTCCACACCGTCTTACGCAAAGACATTTCATTTATTTGGTAATCACTTTTGCGTCTGATTTGACCACACTTCTTTTTACCGCGCACACAAGATCTGTTACAACAGCTTGCGTCTACGCCAATCTACAGCGTATTTTAAAGAGCACCATTGTACCCAGCCCCCTTCAGCAATAGCGTTCTAGCGGTTCGCTGAAAGCTCGGCCAAATCTCATCACTCTATTCTGAGGTATCCTAAAAATTGCACAGTGGGTTGCGCACATCTTACAACACGGCGTTGCAATCGTAGCTCCGCACCATGAAGGGCTTGCAGCAAGGCGCTGTCATTGAAAGCCTAGATGCCATCGCAGCACGGGTTAAATATAGCCCAATACTCTAATGACGTGCGGATATTACAGTGTAACAATATCTGCTCTTGCACACTATTTTAAAAAATAACAGGCGTCGGAGAAAGCCTTCTGATTTGCATAGTAATGTGGGTTTCCACGTTTGGCGGTCAGACAATTTGTTATCCAAGCGACGTGGAACCAGAGGAGTATTAAGGAACATTTATGGTAGAGTAGCAACAGCGAGAGTAAGTGTAAGGCCCTGAAAGATAGTTGTACCTGAGAGAAATCACTGTGTTGGTGGGTGGCACGTGGCGATAGCTGCAGCTGAGAGATTATATGGCGCCGTTCTGTCTCCGCGAAGCAGCGCTAAGTTCTGTTAATCCAAATGCCTTACTTTTGTTATAAGCGCGGCAGGTTGGGTAGGTTGGCAAAGATGCAAAACAGTACATAGGTGTAATAATCAAAAGAACCATTCGCGGGCTGTTGGCTTTTCTTACATACGAAACAGTTTTTTTTCTATTCTAACCCTTTCTATAGAAGGAAGTAAATGACTGATCACTAATACTTATGGTAGATGACTGGGCATGGCTAGGGCACGGAGTGCGTAGGCAAGATGACTGCTAATATCTATGGGAAATAGACGGCATTTCAAAAGAAAGTAAACGCGCGAGGGAGAGACAGGTAGGTGGTGAGATGACATTAGGAAGTTTATAGAGATAACGTGACCGCATTAAGCACATCTGGAGATTGATTGATGGGGCATGGCAGAGGTCTTTTCTCTGGTGTGAAAGTAGTCAGGATGAGGAGGGCATTCCATGACATCGAATTGTGGCGGGCGTGTCAAGAAATCTTACCCCCAATTTTCTGCAAATACATATTCATCTTTCTTCAAATATGCACAAGTATAAACAATATTCCCGTTTTCACTGTGGATCAGTTTGAAGCAGCGCCCTGTAGTAGCCTAATGTGTGCCGTCTAGCATGTCAGGTCTGATGTCTTGCGTTGGTGTCACCCAATACCCACGTATTACCCACGCCAGATGATCAGCCTGAATGTCTGGAACGCCAGCGTTTGCTTGGCTGCCACCGCCAGCTTCGCTGAAGGACTAATTTGTCCATACGAGTGGGCGAAGCGAAAGCAAAAACGTAAAGGACGCTATAGATTCACCGTGAGCAGTCGAACGCGAAAGCGTAAGTAAGACCCATGCTCGTCGCCTTCTGAATTGCCAGCCAAGCCTGGGTGATCGGTACGTGCATCAACCGTGCTATGAGAAGACAAAGGACTGGGCGTATAACAATAACCATTTCAAATAATTCTTGAATGACGACTGCAAGTACAGTTGAGAAGCTCCCAACACGTCATAATTATTCATTTTGTGAACAAGCGAAGGGTCTACTACGCACCTTTAAAAGAATGCTTCCTTTGGTGATGCTTTTTCGGTCGATCATTAAACATGCCAATACATATTGTGATGGGTGGGCTCTTAAAACATCATCTCTTTGCGTTATGCCCATTTTCGACGTCTGATGTAATTCTACGCTTCTGCTTTACGCGTTACACGCGTAAAGAAGTCTATTTCATGAGATTAATACAGGGGTGCTTGCGAAGCAGTTTCATCCAATAGGGGGTTCTAGGGTCAACAGTCAACATGATTGCGACTCAGATGGTTTGTGTTCGATTATCAGTCGTAACAAAGATTTCTAATAAGTATTTTATTTGCATCTTGTTTGATTTTTTTGTCGCGCACAACCAGCGATGCAGACACCGACAGCTCAAATAATAGGCTGGGACAGGGGTCGGGATACTATCGAAGCACAGGGCCATGTTTCATGAAGCTGTCACAGCAGAAAATGCATAAAAAATTGGTGTGCGGGAGGGTTTTTTTCCAAACAAAGAGAAAAGTATAATTAATTGGCAGTAAGGAACTAGAAAACTGGAGTGGAAAAAATGTTTATTTTCAACGCGCATGTCCTAGTACTGCAATAAAGAAACATAGGTTACAAGACGAAAAGAAATTGAGTGTTACTTTTGCTGCTTGAGATTTCTAGCCAACTCGCAGATATTTGCGTTAAGTTTGCTCAATGACAAATGCAGAGAGACTTGGACGTGTTCACCGGTTAACTAAAAGCAGGGTGTGACGCCATTCTGGGGCCACATGATACTGCCACGTGGCCCACAGTTTGCCAACTCCTGGGATAGAAAATATTATTGGTTAGTTGAAAAGGCTGTACGAGGTTTAGTAGGAATGCGCCTACACGTGAGAATTCAGGAGATATACGATTCTATGTAACAGAAGGAAGAATAACACGAGATGCTACAAGGACCTAACAACGCGCGATTAGAAACTTTGTTACTCTAGCAAATTACACAATGGCCCGTTGCTATTGCATAAAGTATAATGTTTTCTTTTTGCGGAGCCTATGGCCTTTTAGCCGGTTATCAACGAAATGCTGGTGTGTCAGAATGGCGAATGTTTGAGTTCCATGGTTTTTTGTGAATATTTTCCATTCCGCCTGTGAAGCGCGGTCTTCTGCTGGTGTGCCATGGAGGTAGAGCCCTACGGAAGACTACCTGAGACCGGAATGACCGCGAGTGTTGCTTCCAGGAAGCGCTACGTACAGCTCCGAGAGTGGCACTGAGAGTCATGACACCGAACCCTACAACGTCAGCAGTGATGAATCAGGGGACGACAACTTCGAGCTCGTGAGAAACCACAAGGGAAAGAGACGATTTCTGAGCACGTCGGTTAATGCGAATGAGCCCACCATGCGATATTCACGGAACACCAAGGTATTAACAATCCTTTTCGTGCCAGTTCTCGCAAGCGACAACATGAGACGCCTTAACCGGCAAGCCGTGTCTTTAAAGCTAGAGACACTGGTGCCGAATGAAGTAAAGGAAGTAAGAGTGAATAGCCGTGAGAACATCCTAGCGATTGACGTCAATGAAGTGACTGCGCTTGACCGATTGCGTGAAGTAAATGAACTTAAAGAAATGAAAGCCCGCTATCATATACCACTGGGCAAAGAAGTGAGCACTGGGGTGACATATGATGTTGCCGAAGCCATTACCATCTCGGACCTACCAGTCTTGATTAGACCGGCTTCGGAAGATGCCATTATAACAAGTGTATGTCGTATCGGGACATCACGATGCGTCAGAATTACATTTCAGGGTGAGTCACTTCCAGCACACTTAAAAGTGGGCCACTTATGATACGCAGTTCGCCCTTTTTTTAACAAAACCACTTCAGTGCTCGAAGTGCATGAAGTTAGGTCACGTAAGTGGTGTGTGCACAAACTCTACTGACTGTTCCCGATGCGCTGGGCCCCACAACAAGGATAAGTGCCAAGCCACGACTCTGAAATGCTCAAATTGCAATGGGTCGCATGATGCCTCTTCGAAGGACTGCCCTTTTATTCGAAAGGAGCTAACTAAAGAAGAGGGCTAGAGATGACATGTGACACCGAGAAGCAGCTTTATCCGTTACGCGACGATGGTCCCGTCACCGGCGCTGCCCCAAAGCAACCAAAACCTCGTCGCCTCGCGAAGCACGTCAAAAACCACCTCCACCTCTCTGGCCAAGTGCGGTTGGTTCTAAGAACAAAGGCACTTCTTCTAGCAGTGGAGCTGAGGCTGCATCCTTATTACCCAGTCAGAACGGAGCTGTTTTAAAGGAAAATGATGCCTCTAGCAGCAATGCAGGTGACGCTTGGCTCGAACTCCCAAAGATACATGCGCCTGATGAGAGGCATCAGACTTCGACAGTGAGAAACACTTCATTGGTACCTCACAATTTGACGGATGAAGGACAACTTATCGACATGGCCAGCACCCTGGTCAGTGCTATGCGCGTGCTGCTGAGCAAAATGCAGACACCAACAGCTCAAAGCGTGTTGCAACTGCTTGACACCATCACTCCGGTTTTCACAAGCTTTCAGAAGTTTGCTGCTTGAGAACGCAAGCAGCACCTTCATGTCTTCATTTTGGGTGCTGGAACCGTGCATACAAGTTAATGCAACGAGTGTACTCAATTGATTAAGACATGGATAGGACTGATCGTCTGTGATGCTAAGCACATAACTGCCGTTTTGTCCACGGCATGAGTGACATTTCTTTCCTTCACACTCTCTCCAACTTTTAGTTTCCTTATTCTCTCCCCAGTGCAAAGCGGCCTATCAGACTCAGCCATGGTTAACCTCCCTGCCTTTCTCTCATCCTTATTATGTCTATTGGCTCCCGCAATTCTCAGTTTACGCTTGTTGCGCGTACGTCGCACTACAACTACGAATGCGAGACAGCGTTTCTCTGTTTTCACTCATTATTCGTGCCCGGGCTTTTTATGTGTTACACTTTTTGCGAAAAACATATAGCCGGGTCTGATTTGTTTTTCTTTTTTTTTTAACTCTATCGTCCTCTCCACAACCGGGCTTTGAGCAGAGGTCTTCGAGGAACATCCAGACCATTAGGTGGCTGGCGAGAAAAAAGCAGGCGTTGTAAACCGCAAAGTAAAGGAGTGCTTTAGAGTAAAACTGGGCCTCTTCGCAAGTTTAACAAATCATAGACACATAAATAAATACATAGTGAACAAAGCTATCACTGAAATAGCTGCAGCTCTGAAGAGCAGAAAATTATTGCGTCGAAGAAAATTGGCGCGGCCAACTTCGGTCTTCACACTGGAACTCGGATCTTTGGTGCTCCTCCAAAACAAAGAAATAACTGCCTTGGCACCCGAGGTGCTTCAGAGAATGGACAGTCTCTCGTACCACACTTCTTTGCTTCCATTTTTTACTAGAGCCCGAGTATAAGAACCATCCAGCAGGCGATAACGTAAGCTGCTAAAAGGCAATGTGTTTCCGCATCCGCCCCTTCCCCAGAGTCCAATCCTGTAATGGATGGCGAGGTCTTTAAAGGTTGTGAAAACCGGTAGACGCCTAGTTTTATCCTTGAGCCAGTTTTTCGACAGGTCCTCATAGTTATGGTAGGGTGTCTCGACATCGCTTACCACTTCAGTTTTTTTTTTTCGTGCTTTGAGAGGTGTGGTTGCAATATTTTACAGCGTGCCTCACATCCAGCGGCCTCTTTATGACTTCTTTTCTTGGGGTTGAGGCCACGGAAGTGGTTAGCCCACTTACGCTGCTAAGAGAAAGCACTTCCACCAACTGATGGTTCTCTATCATCGAAAGCACATTGGCGGCGTCGACTTGCACGCCTTGTTTTTAATGCGAACGATTAGCTAGAAGCAGGAGCTGTTTACGAGCTCTTCGCAAATATTTCATTTACCCATTTGTTTGTTTTGCTTTTAGTGGTTTGTGAGCAGACTAGTAGTGGTGCCGTGCATCACTTCCAGAGGTGCACACAACAATATTCCGGAAACGTAGTTCAAAGTGAGAAACTAAAATTACGATTGGTTACATCATGAACACCAATGATGTAAAGAACATCTGTTGAAGAATAGTATCGCGCAAGTATTCAAGAAAACCATTGGAGCCCCCCTTGGTAATCACTGAATGATCATTTGTGGCAATTGAATATATTGCCCATTTCTCTTTGTTGATGAGCATTCATCAATTGAACAGACATGTATGCTGTGTGAAGTAAACTGAAACTTGCGCAGGTGTGGTTAGCAATCATTGAAGGAAAACTATCCCTTTCATTTCGAGCGCATTGATGTCCTACATATTTTAACGTGAGTTTTCCTCTAATTTATTCTGCTTTATCTGTCACATTAGGTTATTTCCAACACGTTGGACACAACTTTACAAAAAACTGCGAAACAGTGTTTGCGTGAACGCTTTGTCATTATACGTGTGCATTCGATGTGAACTTATTATTTATCGCGAGGTTCATGTACGGCTTGTTGCGGGTTAGCACTCTTGCTGCGCTTGTCTCACAAGAAGCGCCGCCGTACTTTCTATATGAAAAGCTGCACTGTTGAGAACTTCACAATAGAACAAAAAGTGGGAGAACCTTGTGTTCAAAAAGTAAAGGTGTGTGAGAGCAAACTATGTGCAGTTTTTTTTTAATTCTTGAACGAGCATGGTGAGCAAGCTTAACACATCTATGTCTATAATACGCATCTAAAGCTTATTTATAATGTAGGATTTCGTGGCGTTTTTTTTTCTGAGTATCGTAGCACTAGAAATTTCACCCCGGGGATCAAAACAACAAAAAAATGTGTTCGGAAGGTCGAAGGGCGGCAAAGACTACCGATGCAGAGAAGTGGAATACTTGTATTCTTTTTTAGTGTGTTTGTGTTGACAAGCATGTGCGCTGAATACGGAAGCTCAACATAAAAAAAAACACTGTACAGTTTAACCTATCGGCATAATCATCTGATAATCATTCGCAATTGAAATATTCAATTTCTTCTTACTTATAAAGTGAAAACGAACACACTGCGGCTGATTCTTTCTTTGTTTGTGTTGCTTCGGTATATTATTTACTTGAGATACTTGCAGTCTGTTTACCTACTCAAGTGAAAGCTGCTGGTACAGGACAAACGCCCGTATTCTACGAGCGCCGTCAGGTTTAATTAGGTACTTAGGCCTCAATTACAAAGCGTAAACCACTGCCACGTGGTCCACGGAATTAGAACGTATTGGGCGCTACACACAGTGGCGCGCGCTGTCCTTTCTGCACCAGGGTAAGTGTTTAAATTTCGCTTGGATAAAAATTTGCTTCGATTTTATTCGATAAAATTTCACTTTGATTCCGCAACGTAAAATCTTGGACGTCACAAGCGCGAGAAGTTCCACCGTTTTTTGAATTTTCGAAACCGTGCCCAGCACACGTACTGTATCCGGCAATCCTCATAATCACATCATAGTTTTCAGAATAATTTTTAGAGTGATTAGAAAGAAACCTAATTGTATCGTAATTCTGCAACACTAAACAGCAGCGATTGTTATTATAACTAAGCAAGGTTCCGAAAAAAATGACGTGAAAATGCAGCGTATATTACCTCTTGTACAAAGTCATCGCAAAAGGACATCCAATATAATACCTCCGACATTGCGGAGCGTCATGCGAAAATTTTAATAGGACAACCCTTTGGCGCATTATGCCCCACTTCCTTCTCCTGTAATCAAAAAGTCGTCAACAAAAAAAAAGTCCGTGGCGGGCAAACGAGGTGCATGAATCACGTCATAATAATAATAATATTATTATTAATAATAATAATAATAATAATAATAATAATAATAATAATAATAATAATAATATACTTTTCAAGAACTCATTACATCCGCAACAATTGCCTGATATATTAGAAGTTGAGGGCATATTTTGCAAAGTCTATATAGGCAAAGTTCGTTATGTTATAGGTGCGGTTTATCGTCCCCCGAACTCCTCTGATAGTGTTCTGGATAAGCTTAGAACCTACCTGCGGCAAAATATAAAGCCACATGACAAACTCATCTTGTCAGGAGATTTTAACTTGCCTAATATTGACTGAGTAAATTTTTCTTCTCATTCTACTAGCAATGCTAATCACGAAATGCTAGATATTGTTTTTTCGTTCGATTTACTGCAGGTTGTTAAAGAATACACTAGAGAACTAAATGGTTCAAAATCTATCTTGGACTTACTCTTTTTGAGTGGCTCAATCCAAAACACGGCAATATGTGAAGTTATCACTGGTATTTCGGATCACAGGGCAGTTTTGCTAACTTTTTTAGATATGTGTGTTGACCGCTGCTGTACAAAAACTTCCTTTCCGAATTTTTCCCGAGCTGACGATGAATCCATTCTGGATATCCTTGATTTTCATTACGATGATTTTAAACACTCGGGTAGCAGTGTGAATGATCTGTGGCTTACTTTTAAAGATATTGTCTTTGAATGCGTGGAGCGTTTCATACCGAAAATCGTTAAAAAAACTGAATGCCGGAACCCCTGGATTACAAGAGAAACGCTACATTTACAGCGAAAACTTAAACGACTAAAAAGCAAAAGAGCGAAATCTCATGATAAAGCTGCTTATACACCGCTGATAGCTAACCTGTCGGGCGAACTAAAACTGCAAATTGCGCGCGACAAGGAAAGATACCACGAAACATCGCTTCCAACTTTTATCAAAACATCCCCCGAGAAATTTTGGAGGCTGATCACGCCAACATCTCGCTCGATTGACTCATTCACGATAAGCGGCCAAAGAACATGCAATGAAGAAATAGTTTGTTCCGCCTTCAACAACCACTTCAAGTCTGTTTTTACTTGTGATAACGGCATCCTTCCTGATTTTTCAATATCGCTCCCACCTATTCCAGACTTAGTCATTTCCGAGAATGGCATTTTAAACTTACTGCTGAATCTGGATGTTAAAAAATCAACCGGGCCAGATGGCATTCCAAATGCCTTCTTGAAGCGCTACGCAGAATGGTGTTCTCGCTATTTGTTTATTTTGTATACCCATTCGTTGAATGAGGGCCAACTGCCAGATGACTGGAAGATCGCCAAAATTAAGCCTTTACATAAAGCGGGAGACAAGTCATCTATTCCAAATTACCGACCGATTTCTCTTATATCAACATCATGTAAAATTCTAGAACACATTATTCATAAACATATAATTACCTTCCTTAATTCTCATAAAGTATTAACAAATGTTCAACATGGGTTCAGGCGGGGCTTTTCAACGAATACTCAATTAGTGGAAATTACGCATGACTTTGCTCAAGCAATTAACGAAGGGAAGCAGACGAATGCCATATTTATGGATTTTCAAAAAGCCTTCGATAAAGTTTCGCATGCTAAATTACTTCACAAATTAACTTGTATTCTACAAAACAAAAAGATCCTTGACTGAATAACAGCATATCTAACAAACAGGCGTCAATTTGTTACGGTAAAAAATACATCTTCTAAACACGCTCCTGTAAACTAAGGCGTTCCTCAAGGATCCGTCCTTGGGCCTCTTTTTTTCTGTTATATATAAATGATATCGTCACTGACCTTTCTGTTCACATTAGGTTGTACGCCGACGACTGTGTCTTATATGAAAAGATAACCTCAGTTGACGACCAAATTAAACTAAATCGGAACTTTCTAAAATTAATTTCGTGGTGTGACAAATGGCAGATGCCTGTTAATTTCGCTAAAACAGTTTTTATGAGAATTACCCTTAAAAAAGACCCTCTTTTGTTCCAGTACTCCACCAACAATACAATTCGGTCAGAAGTAACTCAATACAAGTACCTTGGCCTCTGGATTACAAAAAATATATCCTGGTCAAAGCACATAGATTTTGTAGTAGCTAAATCTCTCCGTAAACTTTTTTTCCTAAGGCGTTCTTTAAGATCAACCACACCAAGTATTCGTCTCCTCGCTTACAATGCCATTATCCGTCCTATACTAGAGTATGCTGTGGTCATATGGGACCCGTTCACTCAGACTGATATCCAAAAACTTGAAAGGGTGCAAAAAAGGTTGTTAGGTTCATTTATAACTCATACGGTCCTACTTCAATTACAAAACTTCTCTTGAAAAGCAAATTTCCAAACATTCCAGACCAAAATTGAATATTGCGCTTAACATTTCTTTTCCAGTTAATAAAAGGTCACTATGCAGTTGACACATCACATATCGTTCACTTTTCATTGGGTTACGGAACAAGACAGAGACACAATCTTACTATCTCTCCATTGATGCAACGAACAAATTGTTTCAAATATTCTTTTTTTCCGAGGACTATCGTGGATTGGAACAATCTACATAACGATGTTGTTACCCTAAATACATTGTCTGCATTTGAAGAGTCACTGCAGAAATGATTGTTATCTATGTTTGTACCTTGCTTTTTGTTGATTCTCTTGTCTCGAAGAATCGCTGCAGCTATCAGTTACATAAGTCTGTATTACATTTGTTTTTGATTGTTTGTTTGCCTGTTTCCACTGATGTTTATGTTTATGTTTTGTACCACCCCTGCTATGATCTTGTAAAAGATCGCAGTATCAATCAATAAATAAAATAATAATAATAATAATAATAATAATAATATTCACCAGCCTTACTACGCTCACTGCAGGGCAAGGGCCTCTCTCATGATCCGCCAATTAACTCGTTCTTCTGCTTTCCGTTGCCACGTTATACATGCGAACTTTTTAATTTCGTCGGCTGAGAAAAACACGAACATTCGTAAATACTAAATGTCCACAGATACCACAAAAGTTCGCCAAGATATCACAGCAGATCGTTAGGCCGTTACGAATTTTATGTAAGGTGGACACTGTAACTGTAAAAGTTGTGTGTCCACAAGCACAAACTTAATAGGTTGCATTTCTATTTAAATACTCTCTCATAGCGTTCTACATTAAACTACAGTGCTCATCTTTACAAGTCATGGCATTTTAATATTTCAGACGTGCACTACAGATATTGCGCTGTACAGCATCAACTCCAGCATTTCACTGACTCACAACCGAAAATGCGAGGGGCGACCACGCTGTCACAAAACTTTCACGACGGTACTGTATCTTAAAATAAAGTTCCATTTTCGCCCCATAGATGAAACGCTGAATGAAAAAGCTCTGTATCCCATGGCTTTACAAGTAACACTTCGTAATGATATTGGCCTTCTGTGCTGTGGTGAGCATTTGTTCCATATTTCAATTACCGATTACTGGGTAATGCGTGAATCGGTTGAATAGAAGCATATCGCTAATAATCACCAGAAATATGAGCGTTTGCGTCACTGACGCAGCTCACAGCGCAACACCAGGGGAACACAGATATTATCTGGCATCTCACTTGCTCAAATAACGCCAGCTTCAGCATGAGGTGTGCAGAAGTTTACATTGTGACCAAAACCTATTACAACAATACCAGCGCGAACTATCATCCAATAATACTGGCGTGAACCAGCTTTATTTTACGTCTGTGAATGTGTCCTATAAGTGCATAGTATCTGGTTCCGTGGGCCATCATCACACGGTGCAGTGAATTCTTTGGCGAAGAGCGCTTTTTTCGGTGTCCGCACGTGTACTTTCTAAAAAACACACAAAAACAATAAAAACAAATGACCATGCTTCGTGACGGCTTTCAAAGACAAAAGATTAATGGCTCGGGGCATCTTGTCCTCGTTTTCTTTCTTAACTGACTTATACAGGAACACCGTCAGGCTGTAAAGCTTTTGACCTACTGTACCTTGTGCGCCACGGCTATCTGGGGGGATTTACGCTTGCCCAAGCACAAAATATCATGAGATTCGCTTTGTAGGATGCCAAGCCAGGGTACTTCCTGTTTTAGTGCTGGCACTTGCGTTTTGGGGACAAAGCAGCAGGCTTTCGGCAAATTGTCTCAGGGGCTTTCATAGGAGGCACTGTATTTGGGGTTAAGTTGGAACTTTTTATGGGAAAATTGCCGCTGCTCTTTTGTGCGAGACAAACAGCGAAATGTTTTGTCTTCTTTGTCGACCGAGGAAGTGTCGCCTTTGCGACTCTCTCCACACGATGTCGTTTTGCCCATTTGTCGTGGCTGGCATTCGTAAGAAAGAAGAAGACGTAATCTTAAACAAAGTTTCGCATCATGCCCTGTGGCACCGAACTTGGTGGTTACGAACCCCGGCTAAGAGATAAACCAAGGGAATGGGATTGTGGTTTGGTTATACACAACCATGTGAAGAAAAGAATGGCACAAGGTTCATTATTGTTACGGTTCATAAAAATTAGGGACCATAGATAACCTTCACTCTAGCACTTGAATACGAAAGCCTGCTACTAACTCGATTATGCCCAAAGTGAACCAGTCAGGCGCTGGACACCTTCGAGGACATATTATTTTTTAGAGTGAGGCACAAGCAATACGTGGCCTTGATGTTCCGGGTTGATGGTTATGCCAAAATTACAAACTTATCGGTGGAGTTATGGAGACCTCAGTTTGCTTCGAGCTTTAGCGCAACAACATGCACCGAAAAAAATTCTACCTCAAGAATGACTACAACATCTTCATCGCATTTATTTCATCTCACTCAGAGAGTCGCCAATAGCCAATGTTTTCGAGAGGTGCTGGAGATAATGTTTTTTTTGTTCCTTGTTGACTTCGCTGCCTATAAGTTACGATTTCTGTAGAAAAAACGGCTATTTAAAACGTTTTTCTAATTGTATTTCGACGACTATGCTTACAAACTTATAAGAGTGTTGTATTATCTCATCTTGTTTTTGTTACTCTTGTTATTCCTTTTGTATGCTTTATACTATTTGCTCTTCCCTCCACCTCATGCGTAGGGCATTCAGCTCCATCAAAGCTTGGTTGACCTCTCTGCCATGTCCTCTTTGTTCCCACCCCCGCTATCTGAAGTAAAAGTAAAAATTAGCAGCTGAAATATAAAGCCCACCCTTATCCTTTTCACCTTTTCTGTTTGAGCACTTCCTGGTTTGTTTGCGCAAATATAGAACTAAAAATCACGGCAAATAATTGGTCAATCGAACTGCGCCACTAGCTACATACAAATCAACTTATCCTAAATGTGAAGAAAACAAAGTTTAGTACTTTTTTGTTCTAAAAATAAAGAAGTAAAACAGGCTGCAAAAATTATTTACATAGAATCGCAGCTAGGACATGTGACAAGCCATCCCATTTTAGCTGTTATGGTCCCCAAAACTTAAGCTGGACAGAGCACATAAAGTTCGAACTAAAGCTGTGCGATCAACTGACTTACTTCAACGAATACGATGCTATGTGCCTGTCAAGCTCATTAGACCGTTATACTTCTCCCTTGTACATTCGCATCTTAGCTACGGCTTATTGGTACGGGGGAATGGCAATAAAACTGACATAGAAAAGCTGGCAGTACTACAACGACCACCAATTCGTTTGCCCAACTTTTCAAATGAATACAAACGGTATTCCAAACTAATGTCGGGCAATAGAATTCCTAGTTAGATTAGAAACTTTTACAGGGTAAAGATCTGCATTCGGCTATATAAGGAGGTATCTGGCAACTCCGAGGTATTTTTAAACCGGTACCTCAGTCGAGACACAAGATACAGTTTACCCCACACCTCAATAGTAACAAGGACACCCTGCACAAACTTTGGTTTGCAAACCATTGTGTGTGAAGATACGTATTTAGGCAATATGTATCCTAGCGTTTCGGAAGTAATCAAAAATTTTTAAACAAATCGACTTTTTAAACAATTAATAATGAATATTTTTTTTTGCCCCGAACGCGGATATGTTGTAGAACTTTCGCTTACAGAAGCACCGTAAGTGTAACTTGACTGCGTCATAATGTTATAAAATGTAACGACACCGAGTCATTACTGTCTGTTTCAGTTCCCCTCTTCCTCCACCTCCAAGGACAGCACCATTGTCTCTTCTTTTCCGTCTTCTTCCTTACATGCCTCCCGTTTTTTTTTCTTCACCTTTCCTGGAGTGATAGCGAAGAACGTTGCTTGCAGTGGCGAATTGAAGTCCCTCATTCAGGTAACCTATAGTCTAGAGCACACCTTGCTGTACAGATATATTGCCGACTCTAAAATGCCCAAGAATCCTTGTTTCCATGCTGGGCAGAATTTTCCGCACAAGCACCACATTGTTTAGGGCAATATCCGGCCTGTGTCCTGGGTGTCACTTGACAAATTGGATCTTGATCGCCCTTCGGTACCTGCTTCGTTCTTCGTTGGTTCCGCGTTGTGCAAACAATTGCAGTTTGTCGTTGATTCTAAGTTCTTTGTTGGTTGGCAAGATTGGAACTTCACGGTGGGCAGCAAAGTATGGGCTGCAACCAAGGCTCGCAATGTGTGTCCTGTTGTGGGGTGCAACAGCCGCTTCTAGACACCATTTCCACCCGCCTTTAAACGTTGGGTACATGTAGATGAATGTCTTGATGTCACGACCCTTTCAGCCAATCCATTGGCCTGCGGGTGAAAAAGAGCGCAACGGCGTTGCGTAACACCCCGACTGTCTGCCCACTACTGCCGCTTCTTACTCAAAAATGCCGGTCCATTGCCCGATATTAAAACTTTTAACTGTAAAAATATCGCTCGGTCAAGCAAAGCTATGACGCTGTTTGCGTCTTCTTGTCCAGGATGCGCCACTACCATTCTTGTGCACTGATCTATAGCAATCGAGAAAGACTGCGTATTGTGAACTCCAGCACTCCTATTTTTCAAATCCGCAAAGTCCACGTGCATAACTTAAAGGGTTTCTCCGAGTAGTTTGGCAAAACGACCTCGTCGCGTCGAAGACAGGTATTTGGCTTTATTCAAATGGCACAAGTGCCATGACTTGATATAGTCTTCTATGCTTTCTTCATGTTTTTTCATGTGCAGCGTCTGAAAACTTTGTTATAGGTCCGCCAAAAACCATCATGACCACCTGATTCCGGATTTTCATGGTACAAGTGAAGAACTTTTTGAATCAGTGTCTCTGGAACAGTGAACTTATCATCCTTGAATCGAAGACTTTCATACCCTTCCCATAATGTTGATAAGTAGACGGTTTCATGTAGGACCTCGATTGCTGATCGAGACAAGGCATCGGCGTCTGTAAGATGGCCACCTGCACAATGGAAGACATCCAACTAGTACTGCTGAAGTTCATTGACCATTCGGGCCGATTTCCTTCGAGGCTGTGACATATTCAAAAGGCGCATTAGTGCTTGATGGTCTGTGTACAATACAAAATTTCTTCCGTCGATGTGTGATCGAAAGTACCGGACTACCATCAAAACGGCAGGAGCCCCCTTCTCAGTTGTCGAATCTTTCTGCTGAATTTGGTTGAGGGTGTAGGAGTAGTATCCTATAACCATAAGCTGCTAAGCTAGAGGTGAACGGACATCTCTTTGGTACAGAACAGCCCCTATAACATAATTTTAGGCGTCCGTGTTCATCCCAAAAGGTAAGCTGTAGTCTGTTAAGGTAAGCACAGGGTCCGATAAAATGCGTTGTAAAATTACCTGGTAAGCCCTTTTCCATTCCTTAGTCCAAACAAAGGACACTTCTTTCTTTGTGAACTCTATCAAGCACTTTGTGATCTTTCAGAAATTTTCAATGACACCTATGAAGTGGCCCGAGAGTCTTAGAAAAACTTGGAGTTGGTGAATGCCATGCGGCTCCGTAAGTGTCGTGATTCTTTGGACGGACTCCTGTTTAGTACTCTTGGTAGTTCCGTCAAACGCTCTTCCAAGGAAAATGGCATTTCACTTGAATAATTCACTTTTCTTCTCATTGAACTTCAGGTCCTCGTCACTAAGGGCTTGTGGCACATTTCCAAGGTGTTCAGAGCACTCTTATACTGACTGTGAGTACACGAGAACGCCATCAATTTAAACGTTTCAGAAGATTCTCAAGTATGGCTTCAAAGCACTGTTCATCAATTTCTGAAACCAAGCTGACAACTTTTCCAGCCAAAATGGAAGTCTGTTGTACTCATACACGTCAAATGGTGTAATGAACGCGGAGAACCTCTTAGTTTCTTCTTGCAAAGGAACTTGCCACAATTCTTTGCAAAGTTCAAGACGAAATGAAACTTTGGAGCCTCTGGTTTCAATAATCATTTTGTCAATATGCGACATCGAAAAAGTGAAAAGGTCAGTTTGTTTGTTTATGTGTCTGTAATTGGTGCAGAGGTAAAACGTTCCGTCTTTTATAGGTGTGATGACTATATACGAAGCGAAAGCAGACGTAGAAGGCCGTGTAACTGCGGCATCAAGCATTTTCTGTAGCTGTCCCTTCAGCCAAAACTTCCTTTCTCTCGACATGTTATAGGCCTTCCGCTTCCCCACTGTTGTCTCTGGCAGCTCGAATGGAACTTCAGACTTTGAGGTCGCTTTTGGGTATCCACCTATGGAAAACAATTCAGGATACATGCGAACGACATCTGCGGCAGTGGGCTTACGGGGATGTTCACTGACGGCTGTGAAGGTGACCAGCTTACGCTTATATGGCGTGGTAACTTGCCCATTCTGATAGAGATCCAAACGTAGTTCTTGCATAACTGTACGTGACAGGAGAAGCTCACATTTCACCCTATGAAGGACCAGTGATTTTACCATGGTGATCTTGCCTTGACATGTAATTAGGATGTCTATCCACTCATCATGCACTTGTTTCTTTTCATCATACCCATGAACGATGACAGGACAATCCTTCCTTACATCGAGCTCGGTAATGACAATCTTGGTGAATACAATAATAAATGCTCCGCTGTCAACGAGAGCTTTAACATCTCTCTCATTAACTTGCGGAGACACGTACACCAGCTTGGCGTGTTCAGTAAAAAAATCTTTTTTTTTGTATTTTAAACAAGATATCTTCAGATGCTCCTTTGATTATTGCATGCTTCTTTTTCTGTCTCGTGTTCTATTTCACAAATCAATCTGGTTTGCTAGGCGTATTCCACCATCCAGGAGCTGGAAGCGTATCGGGCATGCTCACTGCTGGCGCCATGGAATTTGACTGTCGAACCAAGAGTCATGACCTGTTTTAACTCCTCGTGCGTTTGAGGTCTTCCAAGGTGCTTCATGGTGCTTCATTATTATCAGACACAGATGTGATGAGCCAAATAAAGCAGGATCGACTGCATGCAACAGCCTCTTTTTTTAAATATAGTTAACAACCGAACCAGAACATCACTTCAAGGCTAATGCACGGTCTCCACACTGAAACTTGTTTTCAAAGAAAGTTGACAGAAAATTTTGCCTCCGATCTGCCTAAATACGTATGGCCTTTGCTGTTGCTCGTATTTTGTGCCACATCTTGGCGACGCCTCCCAAGCACAATTGCATGTTCATTACTTCATCACGATCGCGTTGCCAAGAATATCGATCGCACGCATACTCATAAAAGTAAAGCAAGGCCTGGACACTCATTGATGATGATCGGTCGTAGACATCTGGCTTAATTAGTTCTCTTGGTGTCTTTGTATATCGTTCGTAGCATGTTCGCTTTATAAGCTCCTAATGATGTTGTTGCCGATTGGTGTTTACTTCCTGCAGCTTGGTTACAGCTTCAAAAATATCAGTACTTCTTGAAACATTGAGTCAGTGGAAGCCATATCCACTTTCGCAAGTCTAGCTTTCTGTGGCCTGGCTTCAATGCGCCGTCCTGGAGTATGCGCAGTTGCACCTTCAAGTTCGTGATCATTCATTTTTCGCAAGGTGTCACCGAACACTCGCGCGAACAGGTCGTACTTGCACCATAGACACACAATACTACGCTTACCGTCTTGACATCACCCACACGGCCTGCATCGATGTAGGCGCACAATGTCCTCTGGAAGTTTTGGCTGCTCAGGGGCGTAGAACAGGATCCTGTCGACGGCTGCGCCAAGTTTGTAACGAAACCAAGAATCAAAGAGCCAGTACGGTCGCCATTGCTGTTTATTTCAGTTCCTCCCTTTCCTCCACCTCCAAGGATTGCACCCTTGTCTCTTTTTTCCGTCTTCTTCCTCACATAAAATAGTATTGTCACCAGTACAAATGATTATTTTTGTGATTTGTTGTTGTTTTCTTGTATTTGTACTTAAGTTTCTACTGTGATTGTATTGTTGCTCTATAATTAATAATGCCATTGTTTTGTTACTGTAACTGTTGTGTACACGCTTGCTATAATGACATTTATATCTCTGTTTATTCATTAGGTGAAAAAGATGAATTAATATTTAATAATTTGTTGCATCTGCTGCCCCAGTGTGGAAAAGCCTCCTCAGGAAGTTCAAGTCTTCTTTTTGCCTTACCTCGCAGGCAAATTTTGTATCTGTGTATGCCCCAAAATGAGAATACAAATGTGTCTTGGAATGGTCCTTAATAATGAGAAGTCGTTTTTTTTTTCATTCATATTAGTGGTTTATGATTCGGTAAAACACCCGATACGTTGGAGTTCTTGGGGGTCATCAGAAATTCAGCACGAATAAGAACCATGGACCCTTGACCTTTTCCCGCAGCGGGAACAGCCATCGATATTCATACTGGCGCTCTTCGAGAAACAGAAGGGCTATCCTGGACACGCGATTACCGTCGAAGCAACAGCAGCAGCATCGACTGAAGGACCTCTCACCGTCGTCGTCTCGGCGCCATTTCGTACGAGCTTGTTCGGTTCCGGAGAGTGCCATAGCGTGACCAAGAATCATCAACAAGACGTGATACGGTACAGCGTTTTCGTTGAAGGAGAGCACCACGGGGGGACGTGACAGACTTCTACTCATTGCTTCTACGCCATGAAACTATATAGAGGGCAAGAACGAGAAGGAAAAAAAATGGATAGCGTCTCGAGGAACTGAGGACAGTGACAGAACTCTCCCACTCTTCAGTGTGTGGAGACGTCTTAAGGATTTGTATTGCCACTAACGACGTTACAGAATGAAAAGCGGAGAGAAAGAGAAAATTTTGAGGGTGCTTTTATTTCTGTTTGTATTCCGAAACACGCACTACACCTCCATCAAGATAGGCCTTCTTTTCCGATAAGTGCACACCCAAATATGATTACACATTTATCATGCACTCGCACTCGTTTTTATTTTTTTTTTGAGGGGCAGGGTTGTTATGGAAAGATGCGTCTTGTACTGCGCCATGGAAATGTACTTCGTAATACGTAGAACTGTATGCTGCGTGCCTACGAACTACCATTCTGGTTCGAGTGTAACGAAGTACTGCATAGGTTCATCGCCGAGTTCGTATATGTTGCCCTCGTGTATGATCGCGTGCTTGTAAAGGAGCACGAGGGCGCGTGTTCGTTTACTGTCCATGGTTGGCGCATTCGCTATAGGACCATACGCCAAAGAACGCGATTGTGCTTGTACTGAGGTGTGTGTTGAAAAATCAACAAGTGGTGGCTACGGTGTTCCCCATAACCGTATCGTGATTTTCACAAGCAGGAAACTTTCACGTGTTATTAGGCGTGTGGCATGTGTAAAACCATACAAGGAATGTTCCACGCATGTAAATAAATATACCTGCCACTGTGGTCTGGATTGTTATGATGCTCGACTGCTAACCTGAAGGTCGAGGGATCGAAAACTGGGGCTGGTGGTCGCATTCTTGATGCAGGCGAAAATGAGAGGGTCTCACGTGCTTAAATTTAGGGGCGCGTTAAAAAAATTCATGAGGTAGAAATTTCCCGGTGGCTTTTCAATACCGCATCCCTCATAATGAAATCATGATTTTGTGATGTTAAACCCCATCCACTAGTCTCGGTAGACGATTTTAAATACTTGGGATTACACATCAATTCTACGCTAAGCAGGAGTAGTCATGTGCAAAACACAGTTTCCAAGGCTTTCAAAAAACCTTTACGTGCTAGTAAATCGCATGATGCACTGCACTGCTAAACCAAGCTTGGGGCTTACAAGACATCACTTAGATTGTTTTACAATATGCCGACGCAATTTGGGACCCTTACAACAAATGCGATATCGACTGCATTGAACGCATAGAAAAAAAGCTCTAAAATTTATTTTTAACACCTACGCGCTTGGTGATGCACCCACGGTTTTTGTCCAAAAGAAAACAAAAAGATGATGGCTTTGGCCATGGAGATGTCTTAACATAATGCATTAATCACCCTTAGAGTTCCATCCTTACACCTGTCTGTAAATGTGCATTTTTAAAAGGCAACGCCGGAAATGCGAGAGAAAGCACAGATGGGTGCAATAAAAGAACGTCAGCTCTACATGGCAATGTAACGAACAAAATGGACGTGAGTAAGGTGGTTGTTCTGGTTGTTTATGAACTCGGTTAACAGGTAAGACCACTATGCGTACTGCACTGTTTCGAAAAAGTTTATTTAAACCACGTAAAGAAGTTAGCAGTGAGCGGGGCTATGTCAGAATATACATAACAAGGGCTAAGAGTGAACGAAGCGCCGATGGATGGATGCACGGACGGACAAACCACGGACGGAAGAAGGACGAACGACGGATGAACGGACGGACTAGCGAGCGAGCGAATTCACTTAAAACAAGCGCAAGCACACTATAGTGACACGTCACTTCAGGAACTTCAAGGCTCTCTCCAGCGCACCATCTCTCCGCTTTGTGACGTCACCACTATTCACGCTTTGCGCAGAAGTGCTCATCGTAAGCCACGTGAAACTGCTCAACGTCGGCAACTATAGCTTACGCTAGAAAACAAAGAATACAAGCATTTTTATAACCAAGGGCACGTACATACAGTTTGAATCCGCTGTGCGCCGCGTCAATTTTCACTAGATTAGAGTGATCACAACATTACTTAGTTGCAGACGAATAAGAGGTGACATAGTACCTACAAAACTCAAAGGGAAAGGAGACGTGCATATTATATATTGGGATTTTAAAATAAATTGAGACCACTATAGTGGACGATATGTGCCTAATTATGAGAGAGCCATAAGCTATCCAGGTAGTGAGATTTCTGAAGGTGTGTTTAGAGAAAAGTGGTTAACAATTTAGAGTACTCGGTTCTCTACTATGGGAGAGCTGAAAGCCGCCACTTGTGCCTCACCCTTGATGAGGCCGCGTGGACAAAATTGCGCTCGGGCCGGGATCAGAGTGTTAGGAACAGCGCCCGAACCAAGCTGTAACCTCCCGTCAATCTACAAGGGAAACGAAGGGTGTGTTCAGAAAAAGTGTTTAACCATTTAGAACACATGGTACTCTAGTATGGGAGAGCTTACAGCCGTTCCGACACGTATGAGCGAAGAAAGTGTTTACAAAAAATGTTTAATTATTTCGAGTACTTCGTACTCAACTATGGCAGAGCACTGAGCCGTCCCGCTAAAATACCTTACTTGTACACAGAAGAAACATACATTGCACTCAACGTAGTGAATGCCAAACTGTGTTTAGAAAGAGTGGTTTACGATTTAGAGCACTTGGTTCTCTACTATGGGAAAGCATAAAGGAGATGTGTTTAGAAAGAGTGATCAACAATTTAGGGTACTTAGTACTCTACTATGGGAGAGCTGAAAGCCGTCCCATGTACCTCTTTACCGAGCAGTAAGCTCATTGTTAAACCACATAACCACTGATAATGGAGCGAAGTACTCAAAGGCACATTTAGACTGAATCATGGTGAAAAGACTCTCTGCTTGAACTGGTTATGCTGCAACGTTCGGTCTTGTGTTACACTGTCGTTACTTGTAACTTGGCTAATATAAAGTGCAAAAAGAGAAACAATAGGCTTCATTTATACTGTTCATGCAGGTAATCCCAAAACAAAAAAAAACTCTTAAAATAGGATCGTTCAAACGTCTGCTACGTAGTCTTCATAATGACAGAGGCCAGATGAAGCGAAACAATCCACGCATCTCCCCAAAGTGAGTGATGATGAGTGGGCGAAGCTTTATCCTAAGGTCCATAATGTCTACGTTAAAGTAGCCGACTAGTGTGCAGGCTCTGTGCCTGTAGGTGTTGCCTATGAATGCCCGTAAGTGTCACAATTGCGATTGATATATTTGTATTTCTAAACGCCTTTTTTACGTGTCTCCCATACGGTACACAAAAAAAAAAATTCAATGTAATCACCTGGCATTCAGAGTCGGCGAGAAGGCCCAGTCCTAGTGTCTATAATATCGGCGTTTAATTCACCGACCATTATAAAACACTTGTGCTTAAAACTGTTTTATATTCTTTCTCACAATCATGATTGTTGGGTGTCTTGTAAACCTATTTTATTAACACTTGAGCACAAGTTTTGACTATTGCAAGGATAATTCATGCACTCTAACAGCGGACGACAATACTAGGCCTTATGAAGGGCGTAACGTCCCAAAAACACCACATTATTATGAGAGACGCCATAGTGGAGGGCTTCGGAAGTTTCGACCACCTGGGGTTCTTTAACGTGCACCCAAATCTGAGCACATGGGCCTTCAGCATTTTCGCCTCCATCTAAAATGCAGCCGCCACAGCCGGGATTTAATCCCGTGACCTGCGGGTCAGCAGCCGAGTACCTTAGCCACTAGACAACCGCAGTGGGGCCATACCTAATTTGGTAGGTTTATTTGTTTTAGAGACTGGTCTCTGCTTTCTCGTTTAGTTAAGCACGAAGTACTCAAAATTGTTATACAGGTATTCTAAAAGCACGACTGACATGTATTCACGACAATGTATGCGTGAAACTAGGACAGCTTATTGTTCTCATATAAGAGAGTACATCTTACTCTAAGTCATCGGAAATTTGTTTTTAACAGCCCCACCCCGATGGTCTTGTGGTAATGGCACTCTACTGCTAACACAAAGGTCGCGGCATTGAATCCCGGCGGCGGCGGCTGCATTTCCGATGAAGGCAAATGTGTTGTTGATTGACTGATAGGTGGGGTTTAACGTCCCAAAACCACCATATGATTATGAGAGATGCCGTACTGTAGGGCTCCGGATATTTCGACCACCTGGGCTTCTTTAAGCTAAGTTGTTGCAGGCCCGTGAACTCAGATTTGGGTGCACGTTAAACAGGTCTAGGTGGATATAACGATATATTCTGTAAAATGCAACTGCAACATTGATGCCATCTGAAATGCAATTTCGGCAAAGTGATTAAAAAAGGCAGAGCTTATAAGGGAGAACGGAAAGAAAGGTAGAGAAACTGACTAACTGCTAGCCACATCAGCAGACGTATTACTTGAGAAAAAAAATGAGTAATAAAAATTGAGCTACAAAAACGAGAAAGATAAAGAGAAATCAAGCAGTGGAAAGACCAGCGTCAGGTTTGCGACATTGAATTTAGAATAAAAAAATGAGGATTAAAAAGAGAAAGAAGATAAAGCTACAAATCCTGTTATTCGGTGTATAGGCGCTTTTTATTGGGCTTACAGAGCACCTTATTCTCTCAATAACTTCGTTTTTTTTTTTCAAAGAGCCTAGGCAACAACACTCCCTCACTTGTCTTATTATCTCCATGTTCGGAGACGAGCTATTCAAGCTTGTACTTTTCAAGTTCGTTCTTACCTTCAAGTGTCCTTTTTTTACAAATCATTTTTATGCTTTTAGCGAAAACTTATAACCGAGCGACGCGAACGAGAAATATTTTCATTTTAAGCTAATTTAGTGCTTGCAATGCACGAAATGACATTTTTCTATAGCTACGTATTCTATTGTCTCTAATCTCGTCTAGTGGTCCTCACATGCTGCGTGTTCTTGCGCTGCTGACAAGAATCTCCCAGGGACGCTCCGAAAATACCTGGAATGTCATTACGAACTCATCTGAACGTGAACCGATCGCAACGAAGGCTGGTGACCCTGCTGCAGCGAAACTCATTCGCTTCAGAAACAAATAAATCCTGCATAATTTAATTCGAGCCAGCACCTTCATTCTCCAATTGAATAGCCCATCTACGATGCGATGACATCGTCTGCGCACATGCCAAACACTTGATAAATGCTTGTTCTGTGGTGAAGTCAGCAACGCGACAGGCTACGAATTAGACGCAATTCAATCTGTGCTATCATACTTACGTACTCCAGTTGCAAACAGGGAGCCACGTATGAATTAGGCAGCTATGTACCAACTAGGCAAAAATGACATTACACTGCTAACGGTGAGTATGCGTCATTGATTGTTAATCAATTAATGCTAATACATGGCCGTAATTTAATAGAAACTCCACATGAATGATTGTGTCCCCTCTCAGGACTGAGAATGAAAAGATAGCATCCACCTGTATAGTGAGAATACACAACACTACTAATTGCGAAGAGGCGTCTCCAACTGCCCCACCAAAAGCTAAATAAAAATTAGTTAGTTGAACGGCGACCACTGCGGACCAAAACGTGTAGGAACACGGCAATCTGAGACTCATTTTTCGTCAGGTCAATGCAATAGGAGACGCGTGCACTGCGGTTCTAGAGCCACTCTGGCACATTAACTATTTTGTATTTTCAGGGATGAAAACAAATACATGAACACACCAGTCTGCCGAAGGAGGACATCTTTCGGCAATATAGTATAGTGGGCCGAGGGAGCCACCGGGACTCCACAACTCCTATAGGCCCAGCTGAGGCTGAACCACTGCATGCCACTTAAACTGGCAGGAGCTTTCACTGACGTTCTTCGACAACCTGTCTTTTACTTGTGACCTAGTGGTTATTCTGCTGACTTGCTAGGTGCATTGTATACGGCAGTTTCTATGTCCTCAAGTTGATCGTTCTTGAGGCAAACTCAACATGTAAATGTTGATCCATTCCTTTTCCCACCACACGAGAAAAAATACAAAAATAAACGCGTCATTTTGCGTTCTACAAAGTGAACAGTGAATATAAAACTTGCAGGATGCTTGGGCTTCGCCTTCAAGAGTAATCGGGACAGGTGCGCATTGTCTCCTCGATTACAAGCTTCACCTCAGATCTCAATGAATGCCCCAAATGTGGCACAAAACAAATGAATGTTTGTTCACGCAACGTAGCCCGTTTAACGCTAGTCCAGTATTTTTACCGAAACTGTGGTTGCACAGGGCCCAATACGCCCCAGTAATTAGACTTGCGAAACAGCAAAGAGTCCACTGCGCGCCCGTAACGCAACACGCGAGCCTATGCAGCAGCGCAGTTTGTTGATGGTTTCGCTGCTGCTGTCTGTCTGGGCACTTTCTAATAGATGAACTTTTATTTGAGCTATTCGCATGTTTTGATACCTGGTGCGATTCTGTCCTGCCATGCAATAATTGATGTGGTAACGAGACTCCATCTGCAACAACAAAGTTATATATTTATCTTAGTGTTAGAGTTACGTTATTATGACCCAGAAAAAAAACACAGGCGAAACCCCCATGCTTTCAGCCCCCGGAACATTCATGTAGTTTTTTTTCTGTAGTTCTAGAAAAGAAAAAAAAAACGTGCCTCTCTGGTAGAACATAAGCTGGCGACGCAGAAGACTTAGGTTGACTTCTCGCTGGAACGAAATATCTTTGTGACTTATTTGATTTGCGTCTTGCTAGATTTTTCTGCCACGGTTCTGCAAAAGAAGCTCACTACAACCTCAAAACACAGCACGGGAGAAAAACGTTGTGGACAGGTCATATGCTGTTAAGCTCCTGTCCTCTGCACAACGTTTCCACCTGTAGTGTGCTTTGTTATAATTCGCAACTTCACAGTAATGCACCAACTGGCCCAACAGTCAAAGTGCACCTTCAGTTACTGTCGTCAGGCATGCGACTTTACTCTTACTCAAGCTGAGTGGTAAGAGCGCAAATCAGCATCGTTTTGGGTAGAACCCCAAAAAATGATTACTGTTCACAAGAAATCAGTCGGGGTAGCTTTTGCACCCACAATGTTCTTTGCGCATCTGGTGTAGAATAAAGCTTCCAAGCAATAATAATTGCTGTGTTTTACGTCTCAAAGCCACGACATGAATGTGTTAAGTGCTATATTCGAAGGATTAGGATATGTCGATTACTTAGGTTTCTTTAACGTGCGTCTATAAGCAACTACTTGGACCTTTTGCGCAAGGTTATGGAACTTCCAGCCTGCAGGGTGGTATAATTCCGTTAGGACATCATGTCTGAACTGTCCCCTTTCTCTCGTTAACTCATACCTGAATGTCAACACCACAGTTTTAACCTTACTTGTGTTTTTTTTTGCTTGTGGCTACTTGTCGATTGCAACATTGGGACATGTGGGCTGAAAAGAAACGTTATATTTAAATTTAAAATTAGGGTATTTTTACATTTATGCCAATTCAACGAATCTTCTCAACTTGCCTGTTACCCCCTCTCTTCGTTGTGTTCTGTCCCAGTGAGCTTTGCGCAATAGCTTAGAGAGAAACATGGCGCTCCAATCATTGAATCACCATAGGAAGAATTGAAATACTACGTGATTTGGATTAGATACTGGGAGCTGACTAACTGTCAATGGATCTTTTCCTACATTTTGATTTTTGCTTTTCGCACAGCATAGTTTGCTGGGTGTGGTACAAAGCACTCAAGATGTCAGTTCCTTTGTTGCAAATAGGCTGAATACATCTTAGTCTGCTGCGACACTGCAGCTCTACAAATTGTACTTGGCACGTGTAGCAAAGTTTGGCGCACTCACCGTGGCGCCTATAAGTAGGGTCTCGCGCCAGTTCAGGATGGTGTTCACGTGTTTTTATATGCTCGTTTTGCCAAAACATAATCAAATCAACTTAAAACAATAGCGAAGCTAAGTAGACACATCGTCTCTTTCCTGTGATTAGCATACACAATAAAATGACGGATGTGCAAGTAAGACCACATGGGCCGACGTAACAAGAATCGCAGCGTATGATACGTTAAGTAATTCTCGTTCAGTAAAATACCGTTATCTTAATAAATGGAGCGTTGCTTAGCTACGGCCTTTAGCTTGGCAACAATTAATTTTAACCGCTAAACTACGACCTCTGGCATATAATACTTGTGATAAGGTAATCAACC
This sequence comes from Rhipicephalus microplus, assembly GCF_043290135.1. Taxonomy (NCBI): domain Eukaryota; kingdom Metazoa; phylum Arthropoda; class Arachnida; order Ixodida; family Ixodidae; genus Rhipicephalus; species Rhipicephalus microplus. The sequence continues at coordinate 37,003,587 of NC_134707.1, read as the reverse complement.
GCGAGTAATCTTTTCTTTGTCTTAATACTAACACTCATGGGCTTGGACATCGCGTGCCTGAGAATTCATTTCAATCTGAAGTCAATATTAATGCAAACACAATCAGAATGTTGCGTTGAAAGCTTCCCTGACATGGGTGCCTGAAGCATGCAGCTGCATGGAAGCCAGGGGGACAAACATTCAAAAATGACAAAAAAATCAAATGAGCTACACAGTAACCTAAATGTTACTTTGTGTTGGCATAACCAAATAGACAAGGACGCACAATGATATATATATATATATATATATATATATATATATATATATATATATATATATATATATATATATATATATATATATATATATATATATATATATATATGGCCACAAACACCAGCGAAATGAAAACAGAGACACATTAAAAGGAAACGTGATAAAACAATGGGTAACTAATCGGCTCCAGATTTCAATTTACCTGATTAGGTGATTCGCGTAGAGTTCAAGTGTCTGGACTAGTCAGGTTGAATTTTATCGATTATTCAACGACACTGTCATTCATCATCTTTAGACAAAAGATCCACACAAGCTCGTGAACGCAGAAGAGCAAAAGGCCGCGAACACGCATGGTTCTCTATTTGCAACGTGCCATATTGAGAGCTATTTTCTATGTGCATTGGCTTGTTATGTTAAGTAGTCCATCCATGAAAGCATCGAAAGGGCAAGAGCACAGCGAAGTTGAATACAGGTGGTTTATGACCAATCAACGCATTGGAAGACACATATTGAGTACATTTCAGCAAAGGGAGGTCGTGCGGTGGGAATATTAACCAAAATCAGTAATAGTCGGTTAGGTATGTGGAGAAATACTCTCATCTCAGTGTGTTGTATGTATGTTCACCCGGTGCTTGAGTTTGGGTGCGCGTTATACGCGGGGGCACCTGCTTACAAGGTACATCCTTTGGTAGTCATGGAGAGACAAGCCTTGAGACTACGCTTAGGTCTCCCTAAGTTTATTGCAATCAATATCTTGTATCTGGAAGCTAGGCTTCCCTCACTTGCTGCCCGCTTGAAAGTGTTAGGTATAGTCACTTCTCAGGCTGTATATATTGCCGGTAAGGCGCTTAGAAAGGGTTTTTGATGACCATCCTGGCTCATTTTTTGGACAATACTGCTAGATCAAGTAGGCGTTATAATTATTGCTTTTTCTTTAATTAGTACCATTAGCAATTCAGCTAAATTATAGTTCAATAAAATTTGAATATGATATTCTCGAAAAATTCAAAATTAATGTCGCGCAGAGATTTAGAAGCTATATTAAGAGATTACCTGGCACATACGTCAATACAAGCAGTCATAGCGGCTGAAGCGTCACAAAGTGACGAAAAATGTGAAATAGGCATTTTTTTCTCCTGCTCTAGATTGGTCCTTTTCGCTTCGCCTTCTAGATATTGTGCCTATATTGAAGCAGAATTTTTAGCAATAGTTCTTGCTCTCCTTGTTATAACTGCTTCAGTAAGTTCCCCAGGAATTCTAACGGATTCACTATCAGTATGCGCCTCCCTTACTGCAGATGAGAATTCACATGCTCAGAGTGCTTTCAAAGCACTAGTTCCCTCGCATCTCAATCTGATCAAACTGGTCTGGGTTCTAGGACACAAGGGCATTTATATGAATTAAATGGCAGATTCACTGGCAAAGTCATCTTTAAATTGGCCTGTTATGGAGGTATTACCGGCATCCTAATTTTAATAGGTGCTAGATTAAGAAGGAAACTGCTGTTAGAAGAATTTTTTACACCTTTACTAACAGCCACACCAGAATTCAAGCACTTGTTGTACTATTGGAATAGTAAAATATGTCAAACGCGAGGAACGGAAGTCGCAATCACTAGACTGCGCTGTCGAATTTCGCAGCTAAATTTATATTTACACCAAGCTGGTCTGGCAGCATCCCCTCATTGTCCTGTTTGTGGAGTAAATGAGTCAACGTATTATTACCTCATTTACTGAAATAGATTTTCTGCCTTACGCAAAAACACTTTGGGTGCCATTTGCCGCCTTCTCGAAATAGATTTAAATGCTCAAAAATTGCTTTCTTTCGGGGTTTTCTCTCTTGGCCACAGCGACGGGAAGATTGTTTGCGCATTCCAGGAGTTCGTCAAAGTTTAAAGAGGTTTAAATGTTGAAATCATTCTTCGATATACTTTATGACTTTTCAGAATTCACATTGAATCAAATATGCCTACAAAATATTTACAAAGCAACTATCAAATTTGTCCTGTTCCATTTTTCTTTTCTTTCTCGTAAATAGATAATTCCTAACCTGTTATCAAGGACGTAATTCATGAAAACTATCCGGTTCTTGGCCAATCACTCAGCATGAGTGTGTGCCACATCATCATGGATTTTGACTTGACTTGAAATGGCGGACGACATCCGTCTCTCTGTCACTCAATGTATGAGTTGATTACCTTTAGGGAACGCTACATTTCGGCGCAGCCGTCATGCGAACATGTGGGTGACGTTCTTCGTTGACCGGACGTCGTCAACTGAACTAAGCTTCACCAGCTATCAAGTGCAAGGGGAGCAGGCGAACAACCTTGCCCGAGATGTTACAACAGCCGACCTCGTCGAATGGGTGCTGCAAAAAGCTTCAATCAGCCGTGAAGAACTTCCCCGAGACGGGTCCGCAAGTCTAGATATGCCACTGGAAAAGCTCGTGGACTGGGTCTTCAAGCCTTTGCGCCGGCGCACCGTTCAAAAGAAATCTTCGACGGAGGTGAGCATTATCAGGAATCTCATCGAATGACAGAAACGACAGATTACGCAGCAGACTGAATTTCTGACAAACGTACTTAGACTGCATGACCACCAAAGAAAAATATTGGATTGGAATATTCTCGAGAAAACCTCCACAAGTCCTAACTACTGGCTTTCATTTTATAAATGTGCATGTGAATAAAATGGTTGGTTCTCTGATGACCAAAAAGATTAAGAATATGCGCCGCTATCTAGGTGGTGTAGCGAGGAAGTGGTAAGACATGCAGCTTCTACTTGAACTATCAGCATGTTGGCATGTCTGGAAAAATGATTTTTTTGTCAATTTTCCCTCCCAACATTGTTGAATATTGGGATGCTGCTTTGCGCTTTACCTACCAATGTGGCTCTTTACTAGAATACTTTCTTGAAAAACGGCACCTTTTGTACAGAGTGGAGCCTTAGCTTGAGCCATCGGCAGCTGTAGCTTTATCTATGCTAGGGCGACGTGCCGATGTACGCAGCCAAGCTCAGATAAGAAACCCAAATACATTCGAAGATCTTCTGCCATGCCTAGAATTTGTCTCGTCAACAGTTGAATCCCCACGACAACTACCACCATGTAAAATAGAACAGGTTTTTGACTCAGTGGAACTCGCCACACCACACGAATTGAATGCTAATGAACAGATAGATCGGTTGCCTTTCTCAGCCTTCTTTCCATAGGAAAGCTCACACCATTCTTCTAGTCGTAATAAGAGCAGTAGCCAACATGACGCACGCTCTGTTCCTCAAGCATTACCGCCAAGAGAACCTGAGGGCAAAGAAAAGCTCCAAATGGCCGGCGTGTATGATGTGTACGTCGCATCCACTTGCTTACTTCACGTCCAGGTTAAAGTAAATGACGTGGAAATAAAAACCTTCATTGATAGTGCAGCATCCGTGTCGATAATGAATAAGATTCTCGTGGATGCAAGCTGCGTGTATACTGGAAGAACCCTGTGCGTTCAAGGATACTATGGAATTGTGAGTTCACGTAATGAGTGGGCTACTGTAATTCTCGAATTTCAAGGTCACAGATTTGCAACGATGTGTTGGTGCTGCCAGATGTCACCTACGAGTTTTTGCAATCTCGTCCTGATATGAAGAAGATGAACATTTACTGGGACGACAAAGTTTTAATTGAAGGCCACGTAGCAGAAAAGGATAACGTTAAGTCACCTGCACAAATTTACTGCGGGGAAGATATACAACGGAAGTACCCATAGCTATTGTGCATAAGAAACTACCCTCTAGCAAATAAATCTCAAGAGGTTCCTTTTGACCTCCCAAAGTGGTAGTTCAAAGAACTCCATATAATATGTCCAAAGAAAAAAAGAGATGATTAAAAGCAGCATTACAAGCGATGCTAGGTGCCGGCATAATGCGACTTTCTGTGTCGCCATTTGCATCTCCAATAACTATCGCTCCTAAAGAAGATGGTGGTTTTCGTCTGTGCACAAACCAAAGGGTTCTCAACCAACAAACTGACCTGATACCATACCCAATGCCAAGAATTGATGACATTATTGATAAGACAGGTGGTTGCCGTTGCTTTTCAAGAAATACCCTTTGCAAAGACTTCTGGCAAGTTCCACTGACGGAAGACACAAATAAGTACACTGCTTTTTTAACACCATTTTAGCTACATGAATATAACTGCCTACCATTCTGTTGGACGAATTCCCCTCCCTGCTTTCAAAAGATCATGAACGAATCCTTGAAGCCGTATCATCTGGGCATATTCTGCAATGTTTCCGTAGACGATGTAATTGTTTTCTCAAAAACAGAAAAAAGCATCGTAGGCACCTGTCACTAGGTTGGAAAGCGCTAAGTGTTGCAAGTATAAAAGTGAAATTCAAGAAAAGTGCTTTTTTTTTTTCAAGAAAAGATAGTGTTCTTGGGAAGAGTTGCTGACGGTCCCACAAAAAGCACAAAGCAGGAATCCGTGATGAGAATCTCAAAATTGGTCAAGCCCCATGACAATCATTCAGTGCGTGTTTTCCTGTGACTAGCTGGACAATTTTAGACTTTAATTTACAATAAGACAATTTGACTCGCTGGACAATTTCGGACATCAAAGACTATGCAACTAAAACGCTATGTATCAGATGGTTGACCCGGAAAGGTGTACGATTTCAGTGGGATTGATAGTGTGAAAAGGCTTACTTTGACCTTGTGAAAATAATATATACAGACCCTGTCCTACGGACACCAGACTGCTCCTTACCGTTTGTGCTAGGTACAGATGCGTCACATTATGCGACCTGAGCACTCCTTTACCAGAAGCCAGTAGACGTGAATAATCAAAAGCATTGTGTAGTAGGATATAACAGTTACGCACTGAATTCAGCTGAAGTTAACTACTCAACAACAGGAAAGGAAGCATTGGCCGTACTGAACGCTGTGCAGTATTTCCGTACGTACCTAGAAGGCACAAAATTTACCCTTTTTACGGATCATCAAGCACTGACTCTCCTCCTCGGTATGTCACAACCAAGAGGCCGAAACGCCAGATGGGTAAATTACCTGCAATAGTTCGATTTCGTCGTTTCGCATCATCCAGGTCCTCTATAGAGGACCTGGACAATGCTACTAACAGCTGCAGACGCATTGTCTAGGCTTTAGACACCCACAGCGGTCGACAACTCTGTACAAATCAATCAAGCTTTGCTGCTTGCTATTGATCAGTACACGAGAATGGTTCCAGCCAGAGCTGGAAAGGAAGACGCTAACAGCGTCACCAGTCTACTGAAGGCAGAATGTTTCCGAAGTACGAAGACATTCATGTGTGACAACGGCCCGGCTTTCAAGTTGTCAAAACGGCTTTGCGACACGGCATCTTGAAGACTATCTGGTAAGGGACTCTTCGGGCAGGCAGAATGTGCCTAAATTAGTAACATCTTTAAATATTACAACAGGAGGTGTGAATAATGAGTCTGGGAGAGTGAAGTGGTCCGTGCATGAAGCATCGAAAGGGCAAGAACACAGCAAAAATGAAGAGGAAGAGGAGGTTTAAACAGAGATAATAAATTGCGGACGACATCGGTCTTTCTGTTGCTCAATGTATGAGTTAATTACCTTCAGGGAACGCGACTATATGTATTATTTGAAGCTATTGTCCCATCATTCTGAGATCAAATCGGACCTTAAGAACCAACTTTTCTCGCCGAAATAAATTTCATTAGAAAATATTGCATAATCTTCACGGTGACCATATGAGCAGGCATTCTTGCATAACTAAATTAAGCCTGACATGTATGTTAATATATTTCTTTTGAACCTTGTTGCTGTATAGTTGGAAGCTTAAATTTTGCTTTGTTGAGCCGACTTCTTTAAACGATTTGCAACCAAACATATCCCTGGTACGATGAAATAATTATTCCCCCGCTTGCGCTGTTGCACAACTCGATGAATGTGTGTTATGTTTAGAAAAGTTTACAATTTAGAGTGCTTGGTACTCTACTATGGGAGGTCTTGATGCCACCCCGGGGGCCTCCCGCCTGATGATGCTGTGTCGACAAAAGTTATGCCATGACGAACACACGGAGTCACTAGACACTGGAGGAGTAACGTGTGTTTAGAAAAAAAAACGTTTAACCATTTGAGTACTTGGTACTCCACTATGGGAGGGCAGCGAGCCGTCCCTACCCCACATAGCCTGCGCAGGAAATAAAACAGCCCATACTGTGTTTAGAGAAAGTAGTTAATGATTCAGAGTACTACGTACTCTACTATGGGAGAGCGTAAAGCCGTCCAGGTAAAGATCCCCAAAATTTGAACAAGAGAACACACTATCCGGCGGCTCGCAGAAATACACAATGTGTCTAATGCCCTTTATAATTACCCACGTTGTTTAGAGGAAAACCTTCCTTTTATTGCATTTATAACTTGCATCTTTCAGTAAAGTGATTTAAAAGCTTCGAGAATGAGTTTCTGAAATATCAGTCTTTTATCTTGTACCAAGCAACATAGCAGTTCGCACTCATTTGTTTTCCTTGTTCTTAATTATAATATGACAGTATTCATTGTGAGGTAATATTTATGTTACTTGTGCTCGCATCTGCTCTATTGTGTTCCATGGAGATCAATCGAACGCCGCATAAATTTTGGCTAGATGCGTTACCTTTGATGCCTAAAGTTAATTAATGCAGTATTGAATGCTCGTTCACTCTTCCAACTGTAACATCGTTCCGTACACTTGTTATTATCAATGCCAAACATCAAAGAGGATATACCACTCGGCTCTTTTATTCAAACTGTCATGATGTGGTAGCAGTCTAGCACTACGTAACGGGCAACTTCAAGCTTGTATATGCTCGCGCATGTCAAAGTCACACTGATGTAATTGCCAAGAAATTGGGGCAGCCAATCATAATTAGTCATCATGAGCAAACGGCTTGAAGACGCTGCTCGCGGATTGGCTGCAGGGACATCCCTCATCCACACGTACTGCACGCTTCTTTCTTGTTCGGTACACAGCGAGATCACTTTCTTGCCCGATCGAAGCCTCTTAGAGCGAACGCCGATGCAAACGAGCTAGATAGACGCAGGCCAGGCCCTTGCACATTGCCACGCCAGGTTACGCATCGTGAAAGTTTTCGGCTGCAGAAATAAGTAATGAAGGTAGTTCACCTTTCCCTTGTCTGTGTCAATCGTCATTTGTGGAGGTACGGATATCGTAAGACAACCTTTCTACTGTATCCTCCGCACAATTAGTGAGCTGCTGTGGCAGGTGAAGAGCTGTGTGCATCTATTCGGCGCACGAAAACACAGTCGGCTCAGGGAGGGCTCGCATTTCTAATAGTACAGCTGTAACTTTGCGTCTGAAACTTTCGCTTGTGGCCTCGCACTCAATGGACTGCCCAGGCCTCTCTTTCTTCCTCCGTCTTTCACACACACACACACACACACACACACACACACACACACACACACACACACACACACACACACACACACACACACACACACACACACACACACACACACACACACACACACACACACACACACACACACACACACACACACACACGCACACACACGCACACGCGCACGCACGCGCACGCACACGCACGCACACGCACGCACACACACGCACGCACGCACACGCACGCACACGCACGCACACACACGCACACACACACACCACTCCGACTATATGGTGTGTGTTTTTTCGAAGCAGGTAGCTTGACGTGACAAAAAACAGGACACTACCATATGACCTAATTTTTCTAACCTAGGTCTGCGTAGCCTCAGGAGAACAGGACTGATCGACAGACACGCTGAAGCTCCGCAATAAAGAAAAATTATCTTCCAGGAGGAAGCGAGACAAACATCCAAAATATGTCAATGTTCTAACGCCCTATGCTGTTTTCCGTGTTTTGTTTTATAATAAAATTTGCCATAACTCAAGCTTTTTAACGGTTCAACGCTTTCTTTTCCTGTGAGAAAAAAAAACTGTTATGTGGCTCTTTGTTAGGACGTATGCTTGCCATGCAAATGACGTCTGTTTGATTCTCACTCAATTCCAAACACTTTTAATTTGATTTATTCTTGTCTTTCAAGATTTTTCGATCATGGCTAAGATCCTCATTTTTCTTTTTCAGCCAACTAAACCGGCACCCATGTAGACGCCAGAACTGGAATTTCTTCCGAACGATCTTTTTTATAGTAAAGCCTATTGACCAGAAGAAATGAATCACAGCTTCGGAAATATGGCTAGACTCCTAGTTGGCAGAACTACATACCTTCTGCAGTTGGTGCACAGCTGTGATTGCCGACGCAATCCCGAAAGCTAAAGATTACGCTCAGCCAATAATTAGGGGTTCTTCAATGACACTTTGTATTTATTGTATGTTGCTATAAGAGAGTGCACTTTTAGCGGAAGCACTTACACTGGCTCATGAAGCGTATAGAAAAAACAAGGCACGAAATAGTTTTTCGCGTTCATTTTGCAGTCCACTTTTGTAAGCCACTTTTCACTAAGGGATAACTTTGTACATAAAAAGGAAGCATCCTGCAATTTCCGCAAGAATGCCAACAGAAGGAAGTCAGAGTCGTTCTCATAATATAACCGGATGACAAACACAAGCGAAGCGTGGCTTCATTTTTAGGTGCGCTCTAACTTGGGCAAGCTCCCATTGGGGACCTGGGAAAAAGAAAGGCACGAGGGCAATAGATTTCGGGCGAACTAGTTTGAACTGCTTCGCTAAAAGCATTAGACCTTGTTCCAAAACTGAGAGGAACTCAAGCGTAAAGAAACAAAAGTACACTGCGTGTAGAGGAAATGGCTGCGAACCAAGCGCGTAGCCAGGAAGGGTTGCATCCTGCTCCTGTATATTCTTTCATTTTGTTTGCTTATTTGTACGCACGCACGCACACACACACACACACACACACACACACACCAAATCATGCTCGAACACACATGAAAAACGGTTGAACCTCCCACCTCTTCATATAAAAAATTTATTACACTCCAGTGGCGATGCTCTCTTCTATTTAGATTCGCGAGCTTCAATCTCAAAATAATTGCCACATTGCGAAGCGAATTTTTCAAAGAGGACTCTCTGACAACAGATGTGCCTGTGGCGCAGCACGCTTCGTTGATTTCATTTCATCGCTGGGCACGGACAAAGAGCATTGAACGACAGAAACACTCTTGCTGGATAGCCGAAAGGTTGCTTTGAAACAGCCACGACTGACTAAAGATTTTCTGACTTCATCGACCAAGGAGTGTTCTAGAGCACGTCTTTTCAAAGGTGCAGATATGTTGTCGATAGGTTTCGGTACAATGAGTTAGTCCTAATGGCGAGTTTCAGAAAGAGACTCTGAAAGTGTTACCTCAAGAACATAATCTTCAACTATTTTCGGCGGTTATTACGATTAATCACTCTCTCTCTCTCTCTCGCCCTCTTTAAGTTCATTTAGTCGGCAGCGTCTCCTGGCTTTGTGTGGCCTGTTTCTGAAACATCATGAAAAAGGTACAGCAGCAAGCTGGTGACTAGGCAGACAGTTACGGGGCTCACTTTTCTCTTCTTTTTTCTTTAAGAACCACATAAGAATCACATAAGACTATACACGCCATATTTATTGATGTATCAATCACATCGCTCACATTTGCCTGGTCACTTTGTGTGTATAATAAGTAGGTTATTCATTTGATATTTTGTTGTTTACTGACGTGACGCTTCACATACCTTAACTATAGTTTGTGGTTTGTGAGGATAACTGATCCCGTGACTGCAGACTGCCTTCACTGTCACACGGCCGGTGTGCCATCGCCTTTCGGTATGAAACACCGTACTTGTGAACACTCCAAGTACCGCCATATCGCTTCCCTTGTGGCACATACCCACTCCGCCCATCCATTCATCCGTCCATCCGTTTGCTAGTCTGTCTGTCCGTCCATCCATGCGTCCGTCCATGCATCCATCTAGTGAACACTGCAAGTACCGCCATCTCCCATCTCGCAACCCTAGTGGCACGTACCCGCTCTAGAGCGAGTATTTGCCACCTGTGGGTACGTACAACATCGGAGGATGTACAGACCCACGCCTTAAGGAGCTCCGCTCTTAAAAATCTCAGCATATTCACGGAGTGAATGATGATGAGTGGGTTGAAGCATTCGTCCACCCATCCGTGCTTCCACCCGTTCATTCTCGCTTCAGTCCGTCCGCGCGACCATCCGTGCGTCCATCCGTGAGTCTGTTCATCCGTCTTCTATCTGTCCGTTCGTGCGTCCATTCGTCCATACGCCCACACGTCCGTCCACCTGTTCGTTCGTCTTCTTGTCTGTCTATCCGCCCATCCTTGCGTTCAGTGATCACTCTTAGTACCGCCATCTCGCATATCACATCCCCTGTGGCACATACCCACTCCGCGGGTCCGTTCCTCTGCTAGTCTGTCAGTTCGTCTATTCATGCGTCCGTCCGCGCGTTCATCTAGTGAACACTCCAAGTACCGCGATCTCCCATCTTGCATCCCCTGTGGCACATGCCCGCTCCAGAGTGGGTATGTGTCCTCAACATTGCGCCCTTCCTTGAAGATTGAGATCCTGAAGGGCCTTAACCTCATGCTGTAGTTGCGACCTATGACTCGTCGGAAGGGAAGATTTTCGTCTTCCTTGGTGGTGAAGCTCACCCCGTTGCTATGCATCGTTAGAGCTCTCTGAGTGTGAGTCAAGCCCCGCCACGGTGGTCTAGTGGCTAAGGTACTCAGCTGCTGACCCACAGGTCGCGGGTTCAAATCCCGGCTGTGGCGGCTGCATTTCCGATGGAGGCGGAAATGTTGTAGGCTCGTGTGCTCAGATTTGGGTGCACGTTAAAGAACCCCAGGTGGTCAAAATTTCTGGAGCCCTTCACTACGGCGTCTCTCATAATCAAATAGTGGTTTTGGGACGTTAAACCCCACAAATCAATCATGAGTGTGCGTCAATGTGCGGTACGACTGCTATACAGCCAGAGACTGAAGCCTGTATTCAAAAACGCTCCCCGGCTTGACCCTGCACGTCGAATCTGTGTAGATGAGAAAAACGCTTCTCCTCAACTGGAGGATAGAATGTCTCTCACCGTTTTCTCTGACCATGAGTGCTTCACGAAGGTTTCCTCCATACGTCCGTGCGTGCTTCCATCTAGTAAACACTCCAAGTACCGCCATCTCCCAGATCGCAACCCCTGTGGCACATACCCGCTCTAGAGCGAATATGTGTCACCGATGGTTATGTACAACATTGGAGGATGTACAGGCCCACGCCTTAAGGAGCTTTGCTCCTAAAAGAAAGCCAGAGCTGCAGCTCAATGACAGCTGGCGTTTTGTTCACCGCCGTCAACCGCACACAAAATGCACGCACAACCATGCCTCTTTCACCCATTAGACTTATGCGAACAAAACAAGTGTCTCTTTAAGGCCAATTGTCTAGTGTTTTTAGAAACCTTGTGTTATTTTGTTTACTTCTGGCCCCTTGCGGCTTCCACCGTGAGCTGATGAGATTTTGATGGCTTGCGCACTAAGACTTTTTTTTGGCACATTCACTTGGAGATCGAGGTGAGAGCACGTGGCCTTAGAAACCCCGAGTTGGCGAGGTCCCAGAAAGAGCAACAGAAAGAACGAAAGCGTTCATTGTTTTGTTGTAGCACAAACCATCGTGACCTTCTTTCTATTGTCTGTACTGGAACAAACTGTGAGAAAAGAACGAGTTCGCATTACAAATGTGGTGATAACACGGCTTCCGATGTGCGTTCAAATACAGTGCTAGGTTACACTTCAGCCCCTCTCAACACGACATAAAAAATACACCTTTAATAATGTAATACGGATGTTTGTGTTAAAAGTACTTTCACGAATACTCCTAATACACCTTTATTTTTACAGTTGGAGTTTTGATAAGTAAAACACCCTTGCAACACCACACTTACACCCTTACTTTAGGAATGTTATGAACAAGGCTACAAATGCACGACATTTTTTAGGAGGATTTGCTTATATTTCAAAATACATGAACAGTGCTTATGCCGGCAAGGCCTCTAATACTAGGCATTTTTGGTTTCGGTAATGAATCGAAGCAGGAAGTAAAACGATGGAACCAAAATGCGGTGTTCATTGATGAAGCGCACAAACTTCAAAAACGGAAGACCGAACAGGAGCGCCGCTTATCCGATTAAAAAAGGGCTAGTTCAATTGTATATGTGTCTCTCAAGTATGTCCTTTTCCCGAATTGTGAACACGCACAAAGTGCACTACTTTTTGCTTAAGCAAGGTGATGTGTGCATGGCCATAGCCATGAGACCTCCCCCCCCCCCCCTATGTGATTGAAGCTCATAAAGGTGGATGTAAAATATCCGGTGTCTTGAAAAGCCCTCCACGTAGTTCACTAGCAATAACCCTCACGGTACACGCGTCAACAGGCTATCAGATCTCTTCGAAAAAAATGGATGCTTACGGTATGTATTTTAGGCCAGTGAAGTTCTATTTATTTCTGTTTTGATTATTATTGTGTCCTCTGATATGATTGTAGGGGACAAGGTAAATGAGATCCGTGGAAATTCAGAACATCTGGTGTTCTTGGACATGTAGCTAAATCCGAGCACAGATGCTCGGATTTAGTCAGCTACCATGAAAGGCTACTATGGAAAGGGCAGCCACCAAGGCCAGAATTCAGGTCAACAATGTAGCACCATATCTTCTGTACCACCGTGCGGATACACACACTCTGGAACTGCTGGTAACAAACGTCGGCATATTGACTGACCAGCAATGAATGAGGCAGTGAAATCGGTCACACAATATCGAAGAAGACGTGTAACCAATTAGATGCTTCCTAATATGAAATTCTGATCGCAGAAAAGGAATGATGACTTTTTGATGGTATCAAAACAATCTGCGCCTGTCTCTGCTTGAGCCAACAATGAATTTCGCATAACTACTACAAGCAGAGGCACGTTCTGCATGGGACACCCCCGCGTTCCGCTGAGAGAGGGTGGGGTGAGTGGTGCTCAGGACCGAGAACCTGGCACGACAACTTGCCATTATAGAGAATCACTTCGAGGACGGTGGTGATGATATTTTGCATAAACACTGTATGAAAGAACTCGAAACGTTAGACAAATCCCAAAGCAGCTTCTGAGTTGATCATTCATTTATTCGTGCATTTGTTCATCGACTGTCCAATGCTTATTTGGATTGATCCTGCCCCTTGCTTTGCGAGAAAATTTATTGAGACCTTTCAAAGGCGTGATTCATTTTTTTTCCTTATCTCGTGGTCACTTACCTAAAGATTTTATTAGAAACGCAATTTTTATTTGGCATTGTACTTTTTTAGTGTGTAGCTTACTATGAACTTATCTGAATAGCCAGCTCTGCTCAGAAAAGTAATCAGATCAAGCAAAGAGGCTTTTAAGACGACTTAGGCCGAGTGTGCTGTTCATAATTTTTTTTGATAAACAGTGTACATAGCTCTAAACATGAGTGGACTGCAATACATACAAGGAGCCCGTATTTTAACCAGGTCTCTCTAGAACGCCTACACATTCAGGTTGAAAAAATGTGAAGAATGTAAGGGCGGTTAACACGTCACTAATAATCGCTTTGCTATTTTGCGCAAAGGTTGAGAAATAGCGGTCGAAAGGAGGAGAGACAAGGGGATAAAACAGAAATTAAAAAAAAAATCACGCACGCACATAAGCAAAGTGTGTTAGCAGACAGCCAATCCGACAGATAAAATGCGCAAACGAACGTAGCGCTTTCACAGCCTTCTTCGGTATTTTTAAGGATGGCGTTCATAGCGCTAGACTCTTGCTCTTGAAACATATCGGTCGTCCAACTAAGCAAGCGCGTTGCAAAGCGACTGTCTCTGTGGATTGTACTGGGGGCAGTCGCCATCTGGTAAGGGCGCGCAAAGCTTTACGTAATCCTTGGTATTTCTCAAGTATGAGCGTAACAGGAATCGTTGATATGGCCATGTGGAAGCGTCTAAAATCCAGACAAGATTGAGCTTCGTTCACGTCACTGATGTGGTTTTCATGGTCTTCTCAATACGATACGTGAGACAAGGTGTGAATACACAGACAAGTGCTAGGGTAGTGGAGGTGTCAACAGTCAAAACGGGCCAACATACTAAATATATAGCTCATAAACGTGAGAATATTGGCTACCTCAAGCTCTACTGCTAAAGGCATTGAGAATGCGATAAAATAAACGAAGCAAATGAACACGAACACGGACTTTTTTCTCCGTTCATCTTTATGGCACTGTTAGTGTCTTATGCAGATGAGCAACACATAGCCCTAACATCGACGAGAACAAGTCAACAAGTCACAACACGAAGCATTGATGCAAGGAACCCACCATTTGATCCTGAAAAATACACCAGGACATTGGGTTTCAAAACCACTGTATGATCGTGAGACACCACAGTGGATACCTGCAGAATATTTGCGCAATCATGTGGCTTCTGGAACCCAGCGCATTGGTGCTTCCGCACTTCTTGTTCATTTAAATGGTGTCATATTCGGGAATCAAAACACCCATCATGAATACTAGCAGTGTTAACCCTGACCACTAAGCCGACTCTGTGGATGATTTACGCAATGATATCTGGATAGCCAAAAAAAGACCTTTTTTTTTAACATGCACGTTGTGGTTATGATTAAAGCCATGTAATAATGTTTCAGCACCTCGCCTACAATTACGTGGTCCTCAACGTAACAATGGTTTTTCGTGAATAACTGGATGGCCAAGATCACCCTCGTTCTGGTTAGAAATCTATTGTGGGAGACAAATTACGTACCACGCCAACGGGCATTCTTCCATGGGATTACTGAGGCCAAAACTTATTACGTTGCTAGCGCCACCAAATGACGTCCATTACGCCTTCCATTATGTGGGTCTCCATTTGCGCTAGGCCATTATGGTTGCTGATATACAAGAGAAGAATATGTGTGCTCAGTCTCCATGCCGTTATCCGTGAATAATGAACTTCGAATCAACGACCATAATTGGACCATAGCTCATTTCCTGGCTCACTTCGCCAATCTTTGTAGAGCCTGTTTTTTTGTAAGCCTTATAAATGCCATATGTGCGCGTATTCCCCGAAACATTTTGAACCGGGTCTACTTTCGATGTTAGCGCTACGAAGACACTACATCAAGCTGGCGCCGCAGCAGTGGATTTTGAGATATGGGATGTCTATGGGTGCCGCTATATCTATTACTAGAGAAATGACTGCTCTTGTAAAGTAATGCAACCGCAAGAGGCTTCTAAGAATGAAACCCAAAAGGCTGTGAAAGAATGAGCATTTTCCAAGAGAGTATATTCACTGTATCTGCTACCAAGGTTGTAAGTACACTAAACGCACTCTTCCTATGTTCAGTGCATTTGTATCCATTCAAATTTAGGTCTCGATAAAGCGCGAACCTTGACCTCGTGGGGTGGCAATTTATATATTAATTGTCCCCCCATCACGTAATTGTCAACATAATTGTAGGCAATATTGTTTCGACCACGGAACAAAAACGTTCAACTAGCACCAGTAACGCTAAATAATGCAGAAATGTCACGTTGTCAAGAGCTCATGCAGAGCTCATGCCATTAATCAAAACTGTAGGCGTCTATCTGAATGAGCACATGACATGGGATGACCACATAAATTACCTAATTATCCAACTATCTAGTATAATGCGCCATGCCTCTTTTGAATGCGCTATAAGCATCAACATGTTCCTATATAATGCTTTGCTCGTACCAATACTTAAATATGGATTGCCAGTTTGGGGTACTACTACAAGAGAAAACATTGACAAGGTCGCAGTTTTACCAAAAATCGTGATTCGATTAGCATGGAAGGTTTAATACCCCATCACATACCAGTGACCTCTTTATAAGACACAACATTGTCCCGGTAAAGTCAATCTTTAACTATATTCTATGCCGACAGTATAAAGCTAGCTCAGTAAAACAAAAACTAGTATTCTACAAACGCTATCAGGATTATTGGCTCCCTTACTAAAGTATAATATGCACGAATCGCTGGTGTGTCCGCCTTGTCCGCTGGCACCATTAAGAGTGTTATCCCTGAACTCGGCATCACCGAAATGGACAATCTTTTCACTATAGAAGAACTTGACGCATCCTTGGCAGCTTCCCGACGATCATCTTCACCAGGACCCGATGGCATCACCTACGCCACTCTAGCCAACCTTCAACAGGAGGCCAGGGGACAGTTGTTATGTTATTACAACTACTCATGGCAGGCGGGCATTGTTCTCCAGGATTGGAAGATAAGTCGACTTGTGCCACTACTCAAACCAGGAAAGTCACCATTTGATTTAACATCATTTCGCTCTATTGCCCTCGCTAGTTGCGTAGGAAAAGTTATGGAAAGGATGATACACGCCTAGAATGGTACCTCGAGTGCTACAACGTATACCCAAACGGCATGACGGGTTTTCGGCGAGGTAGGTCATCTCTTGACAACGTGATTGATCTAACAATATTTACCCAGCAACAGAAGAGCCTCAAGCGCATACCACTGGCATTCTTCCTCGACGTCAAAGGGGCTTATGATAACGTAACACATAAAGCCATCCTAGACTCGTTGGAAGCTGTCGGAATCGGTGGTCGGATGTTTCAACAGATCCAGGATTATTTGAAGAGAAGGTCCTTTTTTTTGTAGAAACCGCAGATGGACCTACCACCAATTACTATACCTCCCGTGGCGTCCCTCAGGGCGCCGTATTAAGTCCCACTCTATTTAACCTCGTGGTTGTAGGTCTTCGTGAAAGTCTGCCCAGTACTAACCTCATATCCATATATGCTGACGATACTTGTCTATGGACTTCAGCTGTAACTCGTCTACAAGTACGTGCAAGAGTCCAGCAGGCTGCCACCCTGACATGCTCATATCTCCGCAAGCAAGGTCTTTCCCTCTCAACGGAGAAATGTGCATTGGTTGCGTTTACTCGCAGAGCCATGACACAATACCCCATTACCATCAATGGACAAAATATTCCATACCAGAAGAACCATCGCTTCCAGGGTGTGATTATTGACAGGGACCTTTCGTGGAGTGCCCACTGCAATTACCTGAAGAGAAGGCTAACTTCCATCGTCGCTATAATGCAGTTCCTCTGCAGAAAATCTTGGGGCACATCGATAAGGTGAATGATGCAGCTCTACAGGGCACTGTTTCTGGGATTTTTGCGCTACAGCTTGCCGTTACTGGCAAGTACGTGCAAAACGAACATCCGCCCCCTCGAAAGTTTGCGAGGACAATCACTACGCGTGTGCTTAGGATTGCCGCGATGCACCTTAACCTACGGGGCAATTATGATCGCAAGAGAGCATCCAATTCAAACATACATCCCCACTGACAATTTGAGAGCCCACATAAGACACCTCTGCCAAGTTCCTGGTAACCATGTTGCAGTGTTGCCACTTCAAAGACCACAAGCGATGTTTTCAAAGATTATTTCTGCTCATATAGAATGCCTTCCTTTTGGCTTCACTCCAACAACAAGACCAGCGTCACCTCCGTGGTGCCTACAACAACCACAGGTGTACCTTACTATTCCGGGAATAACGAGCAAGAGCCGTCATTCAACAGTGGTCCTACGACAGGTGACATTGTCGCTACTCAACGGAAAATACGGCCAGAGGACCCACATTTACACCGAAGGATCGGTCTCAGCTGACAGCTCCACAGCTGCTGTTGTCATACCGACGTACCAGGTCACTATAAAGTTCAAACTGTCGCATAGAACAACATCCACAGCAGCGGAGCTTTCCGCCTGACGTGCTGCTATACTTTATATCGCGGAAGCCCGACCTCAAAAAGGGGCTGTGTTCTGCGACTCCAAGGCATCCCTTCAGAGCTTGCAATCAGCTTTACGACAAAGGGTGCATCAACAACTAGTGAATGAAATAAGAAAAGTGCTTCACGAATTTTTATCGAAAGGACATGACGTGGTGTTACAGTGGTTACCGGGACATTGTGGTATTGTCGGTAACGACCTTGCTGATAATGCTGCCTGATCCGCCCACGCGGACGCCCAGACAACCCCGATTCCATTGTCGAGAACCGACGCTGCAAGGGGCCTTCACTCGTTCGCTAACACTATGTCGGAAACTTGGCTGAGTGACCCCAGTGTCGGGAACCGCCGCCTACACAAATTGGACCCATCAAGAAAGCTTCAAGTTCTATCGGACCTCTCCCACCAGGATGCAACTTTATTGTGCCGCCTGTGGTTAGGAGTAGCTTTTATGAAGGCGTACTCCATTCGCATAGGAATGGCGGATAGCTCCCGATGTGAATCATGTGACACGGACGAGACAATAGAACATCTACCGTGTTCATGTGAACGTTTTGCGAGCGAACGCAACTTGCTACACGAAACATTAGAGACACTAGACAGTAGACCTTTTTCCGAAGAGAAGATCCTTGGTTCATGGCTCTACGCAACGCAGGCCAGCAAAGCGACGCGGGCATTGCTAAGTTTTCTAAAGACGACCGGACTACACGACCGCTTATAAGCGTGCAATGGACAAGGTCACATCTACACACACGTTGCCCTTCTCTTCTCTCTCTCTTCTCCTTTAATCCCCTCACTCCTTCCCCAAGTGCAGGGTAGCAAACCGGACGTGCGTCTGGTTGACCTCCCTGCCTTTCATTTCTTCCCTTCCTCCTCCTCCTCCGCTTAAACCTGAAGAATGGCAAATTAAGAAATGTCACACTAACTACGGCCAACAGATGCTTCGGTTCACGCTCCAAGTCTTGTTAAATAGAATCAGTAAAGAGCAGGTTTTCAACATTTGGAACCCCTCATTTAATGAACTACGGAGAATTTTCAGCACATTATTCTTATCATGAATATGCCTCTTAAATAACATCATCTTTTTTCATTTTCGTATTTCATTCCTTCTGAAGGAAAAAATTTATTTACTTGTTATGTTTTATTTTTTATGTCTATAAAAGCACGTGATTTTTTGCGTGAAGGATATTCATGTACAATATAATATGTGTACATTTGATTTTCCTGTTCTTTTTTCTTTTTTTTCTGTTCATTCGTTACCACTTTTTACGCTGTATAGCCTGTGTAGGGCGCGCCCAGGACACCCGCAAGCTGACTGTATCAGTTTTTCCCCTGGTCTCTCACAACATCATGTTGCAAATAAATAAATACATGCCTACAGTTCAAGGTCAATCAAACAGTCCCTTCGTGAGTTACGCCACATGTTTGTTTTCACGCTGAAAGATGAAGGCAACATGTTATAACAAGCAACCCCGGAATCTGCCCCATAATTGCATTAAGCTGAGCGCGAATGGCAGCGTGAGCCTCAGATCCTAAGCATCCACGCCGAAGTGGTAAAAGGGTGTCTAAGGTCATTCGCGTCTCGATAACAGACCTCACTGTTATACGCCTCTACTAAATTAAGCGCTCCTCTTTCAAAAACCAAGCACGCCGTAGTTGGAGGATGCCGGATCAAGTTTAAGCACCTGAGACTACTCAACAACCTGCTAAGTTTCAGCACACGGGTGTTCTTTGCACATAATTTTCATCGAAAAGTGGTCACCATGGGCGAGAAGTGACGACGTGGCCCCAAGCATAGAAATGTGACACCCAACGTGCTAAGCTACAAGGCGGGTAAAGGCCACCAAGATTATACTAGCTCACGATGGCCTTGGAATACAATTCACAAAGCTTATAGTAAAGAAGTGGCTTTGAAATCTCGCAAACTCTTTCGTATACGGTATATCCAACATGAGCATTGGCTTTGAAACACTCCCACAAACTTTTCTGACCTAAGTTTCTCTCGCTAATACGAACCCAACTCTTCAGTGGGCCTCTCAGAAATGACTTGGCTAAGACTTAATGCGGGTTCTGGTGTTTTTGCTTTTTTGCGTTTTCTTGCATAATCATAAAAAATGATCCACAAGCACAACCATTGCTAATCCTTGCTCTCCAGCACACAATCGTTCTAGTGCGTCCAAACGTACTGAATGTGTTGTGGCAGGGCGAAATTATTGCGTAGAGAAGTGGTTCGTATGGGTATCGTGCATGTCCGTCATATAGAGTGCTCAGCGAGCAGTTAAGGTCGTGCAATACGGTACTTGCGTGTTAGCAGTGGCAGTAGCTACTGCTTACGCCCAATCCAGAAGAGCAGTGGCAGACTTAAGGCAATCGCTTTGGGTGCTACGTCAAGTCAGACAATTCGATGTATTTCATCATTTTAGATAATGTGAAGAGATCCTTAATTTTGTCAATGTTTAGATCTTGAAGTGCACCGCATAGCCTGCAGTTGCGAAATAGCGATCACAATAAAAAAAAATGTCCGCACAATATTGTCCGTCATTTGATTCGTAAGCACATTGCAATTAGGTTGATTCTTTCAGGGGCACTAGTTCCAAAAGGCACTATCGCCTGAAAATCAAACACCAAGGAAATGCTTGCTGTTCATATCCTTAAAAGTTTGTTCCAAAGCTAAAATTCATCTCCTCCCGTTTTGCCAGCTCCATTCTTTCTTTTCCTTGCAAGTCATACAAGCGTGAAGTCAACCATTTTTTATTCAGGGCACCGGTTCTCAGAGAATTTTGCGAAACTTTGAACTGATCACAGGAAAACTAGTATGGCACATATTATTGCAAAAAAAACAAAGAACGCATTCAGAATTCTGGAAAAGTTATACTTCAAAACTAATGTTTCACAAATTAATTCTAAGTAAAATACCAAACCTGTATTCTTGTTCTACCCAAGCATAACTGAAAACAATCAAATTTCACTATCAGACCTTTGTACGACCGGCACTTTTCATTCGAGCATTTCCTCTCTTCAAATTGAAAAGTATTCTGATGGTAAAATTTTGTACTCACTACAGTCTCATTAATTTCTCTTTTCGGCGTGCTCTTCACGTCGCCTTAATTAGTCGCTCTTTTAACGATGTCAAAGCGAAGAAGCTGTTCTTACCCGACGTCTTTGTATCGAAGACCATAGTTGGGCTTCCACATCTTCCATGTACAAATTTTTCTTTCCCTTTACCGTAAGAAATATGAAGAAACAGAAACAAAGAGCATTGTGAGTCTTGTTACCCGAAAGAACTTGAAAGATTTGGGTCACTAGTTATTCGCTTTACTTAATTACGAAAACACATCGACCATACAAACTTTCTTTACCCCTGAGAACTCCTTATGGTGGCGCCATGATCGCATGCGCGGACGGGACAGTAGTGTCTGGAGCAACGGAACAAGGAAGGCTTAGTAGAAAGGGAGACGAAGTGGAAGCGGGGAGGGAACGCTATTGATGAATGACGCTATTAGGAGTGTGCTGCCGTCGCTTCTCGACTAGATCGTCTGCCCTTGACGACTTTCTGTGGCATTGATATTATACACGCATCAGGAGCGCCGAGATGAAAGAGATGTCTGGCCGGCATCCAGACTTCGCGAACCCTTTTCAAAGGGCTCCCGTGGAGTATGCCTAAGCAGACTTGATGAGATGTATGGGATGATGTACAGGAGTGGTCGCAAATAGTCTCCAGCGCCAGCCCTGGCACCATGGTTTCTAAATAAGAATGAGTAATAGATGAGTGTGAGAATTAAACGGATGCGCTTATAGGATGGCAACAGGCATGCCATAATATGACCTGGGTAAGGACGTGTAGATCACACTTGCTGAAGAACTTAAAAAGGCAGCTTTCTGTTATTCAACTTTAAAGGCAGAGCCTTTAAAATTACATGCACACTTCAGTGTATTACTTCGCCGAAGTTTTTTTTTTACATACCGGCGAATGTTGTTCATCGGACTTTTTCGGTAGAACAAGAAACATGGAGCCCTAGAAGTTGTGTGTTGGGCTATGTGGTTTCTGACTGCCCGTTAACTTCGACTTCCAACGTTTTGGGGACGTCAAGCCCCAGCGTTCGTGTTGCGCAATTCTAGCTCATGTGATAGCGTTCTAACTAGTGTTAGCGGGTCGCACCTGCGCATTAGGTCTGTTCTTTCTGCCCCCTCTCCCCAATCCCTGAAATCCGGATAGAGTAATAAAGAAAAATGTTTGTCGGGGCTGTCAACAAGTGCCTCCCCCCCTCCTCCTCAGAACTAAAAAAATATTCCTGGGTACGGGCATTGCTCGAGCTTTACATATACATCAGACAAGTCCAGTGATTAGGGGTTTCTGGAAAGATCTGACTCATCGCAAGACATTTACATCTTTCAAGTCACATGGCCAGGGTATTTGGGAAGCCGTAAATCTCTTATCGCAAGACTTTACATCCGATGGTGAAGTGTCATCACTTTGACGCCACCAGTTCCTCTGACACCGAATAGTTGCTGAATTCAGACACTAGCGTAGGACCTGAGGGCTTCTCTGTGAATGAGTACCCGAAATCAGATTGCGATCACGCACATGCCTGTATTCATTGCAGTGAGAACTACTGTAGCGTGTTTGTAACCTTATTTCTGTTAGATCCTAAAGCAATCAGGAATCCTTCACAAAATTTCTGACACGAGCTAGCTCTCAATAAATAAATAATTGTAACAGATTCCAATTTAGTCACATATTGAACTTGTTTTAGCCTAGAAATTGCAACAAGAACAGAGGTACACAACATATGCAGACATACGCGCAGATTACATGCGCATAGAATGGAATGCATATAGCCGGAAGCAACACAATGCTCACAAACTGAGTGGGTCTGGACTTCCGCCCAACAATATTTAGTACGCTTTGGTTCTTTTCCTGCCCACAAGGCTGCCTTTAAGGGTCAGCAAAAGAAGTGAAACTCACTGAGACCTACTGATGAAATATATCCTGTGCTTTTGGCTCGTTCGAACGCAGACTCACTAGAATTTTCCTGAGCCGGACTAGCTCGGACTCACACGCAAGATTTTTTTTTTGTTCAGACGGACTCACTACCTTACCGACCATAGTGTCCCTGTTCTTTAACGCCAATTTTTATATACGCCAATCGTGCGTATATATATATATATATATATATATATATATATATATATATATATATATATATATATATATATATATATATATATATATATATATATATATAAAGTCATGGTGGTTTCATTTAGCCATCGCGAATGGTCTTTTAATGATTAATGACTGCACATGTCTTCAAACGAAAATCTCAGATAAAAAATTGTTTGAAGCATAAACTAGCGTTCAAGTTGCCTACGTATGAAAAAAAAAAAAACGAAAATTCTGCAGCAAGTCTATATGCTTCTTGAGATCAGTAGGGGGACAGGCTGAATTGAACGGAAGTTAAAGAGAGTCGAAAAGGGAAGTTTCAAAAGAGTTGAGTGACGATAGGATAGGAGTAAGAATCAAAGCGTGAGTATCCAGAATACAGAATGGCGAAATGTTCCGGAACTGAATTCAGCAGTAATCACACGTAAAAAACAGACATATTTAATACATTAGAGGCAACGATCATCACGGAAGTCAGATAATCCATTCAGCTCTGCCTTGGTGAATCGAAATAATCAGGTCTATTTTCGGTTCTTTTTGTCCTCTTTGCTTCCGCGGGTAACACATTGAACGGGGGAAATATCTCTTCGCAGTTTGATTCATTTCTATAGACTCCTTGTTATAGAAATGTGCTCACCCATAACAGAACTGAAACGAAGTGAAAAAACCAAAGATCTGCAGCCATTTCTGATATCTTCTTTAGCACCGAGAAGAAAAGAGTTTATTTTAATGTCACAATAAGGAATCACTGATGGCGTTCACGGTGCGTGTGCTAAGCGGAAAAGGGGCGACAAATAGTGCGACGGCTGCTGCATTTCCGAAACGAGTCCTTCGCACTCGGTAGTCGTTGCAGAACGACGAACGTCCGCCCAGAAACCGGTGCGTATGGTGTTGCGATGAAAGCGACGCACTTCAGACACACGGCAATAAACTCGAGGCAGCACTCGTATCTACTCATCTTTCCAATTTATACCAACTTTATTAAAATTCATCTTCATCTTAAAGTCTACTCAAGCATATTTAAAGCATTACGGCTCATGTATTCTTTCAATATTATTTGATCTAAGGTGTCAATTACAAAGACGGTGACATAACCTACCCACTGCCAACTCTTCGAGGGAAGTTTTTGATAAATATATTGTATGTTGTCTTGTTGAAAAAAAAGTGCTCTTAGTGCTTTGAAATCACTCGGAAGTCCCGCTCCGAAGAACTCAATCAAGAGACGCCCAGAAGAGCAACAATTACGTGAAATATTGGCATTAAAGAACAGGGACACTGTGGTCGGAAAGGTTATTCTAGACTAACAAGCTCTTAGTCAAATCACTCGGACTCACTTAGGTTCAGATAGAGCCGTGAGTCTGGGGCTGAGTGAGTGTGGCTGAGTAATATTCTTGTTATTTTGTGTCCCAGTGAGTCCATCTGAAGAAAAAAAAATTCTGAGTATATATATGTGACGCTACGATCACTAGGGGACGTGGCCTGGCTCATACGCCATGTTTATTCTGTTCTGCACTTCTTCCTTCTCGACCTCTACTAACCATCACTTGATACGTCACACGATTCCCCCTCCCCCCGAAAGAAGGCGTGGATTACGCACAACAAAAGTAAACAAGAAGAGGTTGAGAAGTCACAAATGTCAAAAATCACAATTGGTTTCATGGCCCCGTGGTGTTCCGTATACTCGCAAAACTTCAGAAAAGAGTGCAGCAGCCCGGTAAATGGGGGAGTTCTGGTGGGCGAGGTTGGCTGTGGCGTTCTGAAGAAGGTAACCGCGTCTTGCAAAACTGCAGTGACCATGACGTGACTTGAGAACCTGTGAGGAACGAACAAGGTTGGAAGTCCTTGGAGCATTTTAAGGTCGAATGTCGTAGGCGGAGAATCCTCTGTCGTACGCGCTGTATTCTGTGTCGCGGCTGAGACAGAATTAGTGCTTGCAGCCTGCGTGTACAAGAACTGAAGTTCAAGGAATTATGTCTATGTTCGTGCATTGTACAAATTATAACGTTCAGTCTCTTTTGTAGTTTTCTGTGGCGTTGGCTCCGTTGTCGTGAACTAATGGGATGGTGTCTGAATCTTTGCGTGGTAGAACTGGTGACTTCTTGTCTTGTTCGGTGTTTCCTGAGGTTTCGGAGCTGTAATCTTAGGCGCAGTCTTGATATTTTGTGCCAAATGCGTTTCTGGCGCCGATCCCTTATGCAAAGATGCCTGACGTCTTGAATTTGTTTTAAGAGGCTGACTTTGCGTCGTCGTCCTTGTCGGTGTATCCGTTGGAGTGTCTGCGATTCTTGGACTTGCTTTTGCTGGCGTTGCTGATGTTGCTGTGGAACGCATTGCGGTGAGATCCCTTCTTGAACATCGCGCTCGTTTTCTTCACAACTTCATGTGGGGCCCAGTCGGCAGCTGGTAGTTTGTGGGCTGTTGTCATGCTCTTCGGGCAATGAAGATAATGCTTCGGAATTGGTAGAAAGTTCTTCAGAAGCTTCTTCTACCCTGTTCACTATAAGAGGCTCTTGAGCATTGCAGCGTGCAACGTTCGATGCGTCGGAGCATTCAGTGTTTCTTCCACTGTCGAGTGTGCATGGACTGGATGGCGATGCATGAACCCGTGTGGAAGGAGCATAGCTCGACAGGGTATTTTCCCGATGCGCCAGGTCATCTACCATAAATACGGCGTCCTTATAAGGCAAATGGTGAGCGTTAGGAGCGCTTAAAGAACCGCGTGATGAAAACCCAGGTGGTGGACCACGTATGCCAGACGAGGAGTGAACGGCATCAGGTGGTTGGGCAACGTCTCGGGTCATACGCTGAAGCAATGATTTCGCAAATGCCGACTTTCGTGCAGAAGGGAGGCGCGCTCGATCGCTGTTTTTTTCCAAAATACGCGTTGTTGTCTGCCACTGAACTCGTGTGCCACTTCGTCTTTTGTCAGAGGTCGAATCTTGTTGTGCGTTCGAATGGTTGAAGACTGCCTGTAATATTGACGACTGAGTGCAGTTGTCTGTGGATGGTGGGTTACAAGCAAGTCTTCGTCGTAGTCGTCATCGTATTTTTTAAAGCAAACGGTCATTTCTTGTTTTATCTTTTGCCAAGACTCATCGTTGTCGAATATGTGGGTGAGGTAAAATAAAATGCCTCACCGGTGACGTAGTCGCTGAAGTTCGTAACCATTTCCCGTTCCGACCGAGATGCAGCGGTAACGTTGAACTCGAACAGGTCGAACAGTCCTGTACAGGTCCATCGTCCGCTGCTCCGGTGTACTTGGGGATGGGAAGGTCGGCCGATGATTCTGTCATGGTGCTGGTCGCTGTGTGCGGCTAGGAGATGATTCCGTAGTCGATGTATGGTCAGGGCGTCTTGTGTAGAACTGCGTCGATGATGAGACACTGATGAAGTGGCTGGGAGGTCTTCAACCTGTCGACTCGTGTGACGCTACGATCACTGGGTGACGTGGCCTGGCTCATACGCCATGTTTATTCTGTTCTGCACTTCTTCCTTCTCGACCTCTACTAACCATCACTTGATACGTCACACACACACACACACACACACACACACACACACACACACACACACACACACACACACACACACACACACACACACACATATATATATATATATATATATATATATATATATATATATATATATATATATATATATATATATATATATATATATAGCTGTAATGATTCAAACTGGTAGTGTAGGTGTTGTAGAGGTGTTGAGGTTTCACATGCCAATCTTCGCATACAAACAGAAATGGCAGAAGAGATGCACATGCATTTGTAGCAATTTAGGACGCACTACTGAGCGTGACGAGTGCAGCAGGACTCAATTGTCGCTCAGACTGGGCCGCTCCTACGCAAATCAAAACTGCGCAATGCTACTGGTAGTTATTTAGCACTTTTCACTGTGAAATATCTTGACTCATTATGCTGCGTGTCGTATATCACAGTTTACCATTGCGACTCCCTCTCGTAACTTGCTGCAACCACAATTTCCGACTCGGTACCAATTTTGAAAGAAAACGGAGTGAAATGAAAAGGTGTTGAAATGAACAGTGGAATGTATGCTTGGCACTATGTACACGACAAATGAAAATGTCTGTGTGAAGTGTTTGGACGAGTCCTCATTTTACATGTTTGAACTTTGTTGTTAGGTTTGTAACCTAATCCCCCAATTCCTCGTGGTCTTGGATCGCTAATGTGCCCTTTAGTTAAGAACTAAATGAAGCAAAACATATATGTAGAAGGACACAATGTACCATTGTAGTAGATTAGTAACAACCGTGTTTGGGCTACTCGGTGCTTCACATCAAGAAAATATACCCAGCCTAATAATGTACGCGCACAGGAAACGGTGAAAGGTACAGGAAAGTGGCTCTCCCGTCTTGTTCTGTGTTTCCTGTTTACGTTCATTTTTGGCTGGATATAATTCCTTGAAGCACATTAGCCTATATTCAAAAATTGCGTCAAACCACCCTATTTTCTGCAAACACAGCACGTTTATGCTTTCCATTTATTTCAGGAATCGAAATCACGTCCTCGAATTCAGCGGAGCTATACCTCGGCCCGTGAGCTGCCCCACTGGCAAGAAAGCATCCAAACGTCATGCCCACGCATTTTAGCTCATTCATGTCACTATAATGAACATACCGCAAAGTACTACAATGGACATACCACTATAAAGGACATACCACAAGGACATACCACCACCGAAGTAGGGCAGCTCAGCAGCCGCTCCTTGGACGCCGGTATACAGATTCGCCCCATGAAGTATGTGCTTCACATCATATGCCCTGTTCTTAACCATATATATAATTTAGTATTATCTGCAGGTGTATTACCCAAACAAATGCAAATCTCGCCCGTTGTTCCAGTTTACAAGCTTGGCGATAAAGAGAACATAAACAATTATCAACCTATTTCAATAATCCCAGTGTTTTCAAAAGCAATGAAAAATTAATGAATATCAGATTGTTATAATATTTATTCACCACAATTTGTTTCAAGATTTTCAACATGGGTTCAGGAAGCATCGCTCTACTGAAAAAAAAACTCTCTTGACTCAAAGAAATTATCATAGATGCATTCAGTCGTAAAAAATGGCATTAGGCATATACGTCTACATTTCTAACACATTTCACTTAATCAATCATTCCATCCTACTCGGCAAATTAGAAAACTATGGTGTGCATGGGACAGCGCATGCTCTTTTAAAATCCTATCTTTCAGACAGGACACAATTCGTAGTTGCCAACAATGAAATATCTGCAAGGAAGCCGGTCGTTGTTGGTCTGCCACTAGAAAGTATTTTAGGGCTACTTTTATTTTGTATTTATAATAATGGCATTGTACACTGCACAAATAACGCAACATATGTCGCTTACGCCAATGACACAACATTTTTATTACAGGGAGCTTGAAAGCAGAAATAGAAGAAATAGCTAATAAAACACTGTCTGCTATAGATTCATGGGCTTCAGTGAATTCACTAAAATTATACCCTTCAAAGACCCACGTCATTTTATATAAGCCGAAAGAAAAAACCTTGATGAATAAGATGAATATATTTCTGGGCTCTCAGCAGTTAGACATGGTTAATTCTGTTAGTATTCTTGGAGTATATTTTTCATGACACCTTACGTGGAATGTACATGTTGATAATCTACACCCTAAGATGTCATCGACCATTGGCGTCCTTCCACGTATGCGATCTATTCTTCCCACTAAGGTGAAAATAGTGATACACAATGCATTGGTATTATCTTTGTTACAGTACTGTAGTTTAGTATGGTGCAAAGCTAGTGTGACAAATTTGCACAGGTTGCACTTACTACAGAGAAGAGCTATACGACATATTGCTGCTGAACACTATCTGTCCTCTACAAAACTTCTTTTTCCAAAATATGATATTCTTCAAGTTTTATCTTTGTAAAATTACAGGCTGATGTTATGTTATAAAAATTTGTTGAGCATGGAATCAATACCGCAATAAATCCAGCTAAACTTAAAGTAAACACAGGTGTTCAGCTCACCAGGCACAAAGAAGTTTGGACTGTAGCCACCCCAAAAACTTTTTATGACGAACAATCATTGTTCTACAGAATACCTTTCCTGATAACCTTTTTAAACAGCGAAGATTTTGACGTTTCCTCCAAACAAAACTGTTACAATAAACACTTTGCCCAGCTGATGTATTTTCCTGAATAATACATCTCTCAGAACCATTCTTTCTTTTCTCTTATTGCTCATCATGTTCGTGCCTCTTCGTGACCATACATTTATACTATCCCATTTCTCTCTCATCTTTATGCCCCCTTCCTATTCCCCAGCGTAGGGTAGCAAACCGGGCATGTGCCTGGTTAACCTCCCTGCCTTCCTTCTTGTTGTTTTTCCCCCTTATATACTATTCTCTTTTAATTTTTAGCGCTTTTTCATAAATTTTTTACTACTTTTTTGTGATGTTATACCCTAAAAGTTTATTTGATATTCGTTATGCATGATTGTCTGCCATTCCTGCCGCTTTGTCAACTTGTGAATGGGGTCAGAACTTCGTCAAGCTCTTGACTTTTAGTCCTGTACTCCGCCTAATCAAAAGGAAACAAATTGATTTATTGATTGATTGATTGATTGTATAATTGATTGTCTATATGTTAGCCTGTACGTTGAAAGATTACCAAGCACGGCAGACCTGAATTCAGCGCTTGTCTTCACCGCTGAGACTATTTTGTTCAAAAGAAAAACCATATGCCTTTCAGGGACCCAAATGGTGACAGCTTTAGTGGTGGGCAGCCACGACATGCATCCGCTCATTTTTAATGAAAAAGACTTGGCATACGTTTTACTATGGCTAGCAGGGCAGACCGTGCCCTTTATATGAAGAAGGAAGTGAAAATGACAAAAATATATGTTGAAAAAAGGGAATCAGTGAAGTCTGTATCTTATGTACCACATAGCGAGTGTGCGAAAGAACCAACAAAAAAACGCGATGCTCAGAGCGGCAAGCCTAGCAGGTGGGGCTAAAAATGTAATAAAAATAGAAAATAACGGTTCGTGCCATGCTACGGTGACGAGGCAGTCATTATAAAACCACCAAACAGTGGTGGCTGGACGTGGCGTTTACACAGACACTCCGAGATTTGGCAAGCCATTATCGACGTCAAGGCTTTCCATGCATATGTCACTCCTGCAGCTTCATCAAAATGAAAAAGCACTCAGCCTAATGGTGTACGTGCCAGAGAAACGAGAAAATGCAGTCATCGTTTACGAAACATGAGTTAGAGACATACTAGCTAATTTAATGTGCTCCGCTTCACGACACGAATTTGTTTTTGTGCTAATCTCCATTTGAAAGTCCCGAGTTTACTTACCTCTAAGATCTTCCTCCGGCACCAGGGCTGTCGAGCACTGCGGCTAAAAAGAAAAAGAAAGAAGGGGTGTTGGTGGCCCTCCTTCCCGAAGCAGTGTAAACTTCGAGTGTAAACTCGGAGATATTCAAACTGCCCTCGCATAGGTATTTTGTGTGTACATTAGACACGACGTTTATTATACGACGAGCCGTATTAGGCACCGTCCAAATGTAGCTGCAATTATTTGCAGAACATTCAGAAATATTTGCAAGAACTGACGTTTGAAAAAATAAGTGTCTTGTAATGCAAGCCCAAGTTAGATTTGCGATCGGCGCATCAAAATTTTCGTGGTGAGTACCTAATTTATGTCCTTTAATTTGGGGCCGACATTCGTGGCAGCATTGAAACTTTAGCGGAGTTGCCGCCGTTTAATTTGTAGTGCTCCTAAAGCAAATTTCATTCCTTGTACTTCAGCGTGCCCGTACCTTACTCGCTTTTCTCCTATTGTGAACGCAAAAGTGTCATGTTGGCAGAAACGTGGTGGCTGTAATTCTTCACTTATAATGACTGTGAATGCAAAAAAGAAAGCGATATTCAGGAGCGTGTAACGTGGGCAAGTGCTCGAGGGAAATTTCAGGTTTATCCAGGAGGTGTCTCTTTCTTACGGGGCGAAACACGTGAATACAGGGCTAGACATGATAACTGTAGTACTTATGCATACACTGTTTTCAGACGGTGTCGCATCGACGTTATTAGTCATTTACATACTTCACTTCTAGCATCACCATTACTGGCCGCATTCCTGGTAACACCGCATACTTGGTATGCTGAAACCTTTGTTCACGTTTAGACACAGCATAGTTAACCAGCAGAATATATCTTAAGTCTTACGGTGATGGAAGTGGCAAGCACTCAAGGAAAACAACAAACCAGAATTGCATTGACCTGCACTTCGGACTTTCACCAGATTGAGCAATAGGCATGCTGACGCAACGTTAAACATCAGGAACATTGGTAAGCACTCAATGAAAACAACAAACCAGAACTGCATTGACCTGCATCGAAAGCACTTCGGACTTTCACCAGAATGAGCAATAGGCATGCTGACGCAACGTTAAACATCAGGAAGATTGCCTTAGAAGACAAGGCATCTGTATTTGAAGTCAGCAGCTTTCCGAAAGTGGACAGCGAACTCGCCTCACTTGTTATAGAGCGCGAATTTCACAGGCATTCGGTTTGGGGGCACATAATCGTAGTTTAGAGGCTTAGCTGGTGCGTGCAATGGGTTCTGGATAATTGCACAAGAGATCCACTGGCATGCTGTGAGCACCGCAAAGAACAGCCGAGAATGCGTTTTATGGCGTTACTTTGGCGCAAGCATTTGGCCACCCCTCAGAGGACGCTCAAATCGAAGACTGAAAAGAGTGAGTCAATACCATTGCTAGCACACACTGACACCAAGTGTGGAATAACAACTGTCCTAACTTTATCGTAGCCGTTTCTAGACTTCTAGCTTGTGGTCCTGGTAAGTATACAAATGCCTCCTTAAGAAGACTCTGCAAATCATAGTGGTTTTGAGATATGCTTTCAAACGCATGGAAAATGGCCGTTAACCTGCAAGATTAGTCTTGTAGACGGACTATGCCATTTGCACGGCACATGCACCTAATATCTCGAGCAAGAACAGTGCACTTATGCCAGCACTTTGTAGCAGTCGAACGGTACTAACTGGCGGCCCAATGCGGTGTTGTAAGGTCATGGCTGAACGATTATTTTGCTTATTATAATGAGTCACTGTTAAAGACGACTCCATTTGACAAACACATGCTCTTGCACAAAATGTTTTCTTGACTTCATGCTCAAATTTTTCTCTGATCTCTACCCTGTTCAATGGTGTATTGCCGAACTCAAGCATGACGACATCTAATGGATCGTTTCTATTGCTAGTCAAAGCCTCAGAGTAAATACAACCTTAATTATCATAACCAAGGCGCACTGACTAGGTTTGTTTCAAGCTGCAACTACTATCCGTGTGTATCAGTTTATGTATACACACACACACACACACACACACACACACACACACACACACACACACACACACACACACACACACACACACACATATATATATATATATATATATATATATATATATATATATATATAACTGCACCCACCGAAGATACAAACCAGTGACCCCTAGCTGCTCAGCGCGCTGCATTAACCAACTAGGGCCACCCCACTCACTCTATCTCACTAACGGTGAGTTATGTATATATAAAACTTACCGCTGGCTTACAGTCAATAGACTTTATGACACAATCTTGAATAAAGCATGCACTTTGTTTGGACAAGCCGTACATGCTTTCAATAAACAGTGACGAGTCCGATAGCTTGAATTAATCGACGGGTGGATTCACTGAAGTGCACAAAGAGATTGAAAATGTATTCGAAAACATTCCTGGCTCCTCTTTCCCTCTCAAACAGCAGAAAAAAAACTGTTCGCATCATGTCCACGGCAATTTTGGAAGTCGTTTGTCCTGTGGTGCCTTTCTATCCGTTTCTCATCAATCATCAGTTCAGATGGAGAAACTCAACTTGCTACCCACGTGAGTTATGGTGGCACTTGCACCGTTAAAACACCGTAGGGCTGACGTCACAACAATATACATCTTTCCAGGACTGTTGTGGGCTGACGTCATGAACTTCTTGCTGAACAACTTCCGTACGGTGAACCTACAGGACTCGCTGACGATAATCGCTTGAGACTTCAACGTTAATGCACTTCGACGTGATAACCAGTGGCTTGCCGCGTTTCTAGATCTTGAACTTGGACTTCGCTTCCTGTTGGATGTCACGCAGTGAATTATTCAAAACAACACCTAATTAAATATTGTGTTTACTGCCCTTCTGTCAATTCAAGCCCATTCAACTATGTTCACTACATTTTGTGTGGTTTTTAAAACTTCTTATACCAGCCCAATGTGTTGCTATCACATTCTTTGCAGCAGCCTTAGGGTGAAACTACTTTTTTGTGTGTAAAAGCTGCAATATGATTATGAGAGGCATCGTAATGGAGGACCTAATCTCACACTCCTCTCCAGACGAAGCAAACACGACTGCTTTATGTAAGTATGCAACAAATTATTTTGTTATAATTGATTAATGTTGAATAACCAGAACGAACCAAAAGATCGTTATAAAATAGAGAGCTATTGATATTGTAGAAATTTTTCGGCCTCTTCTGCACACACGGTAAACTAGAAATCATCGGGAGATGTCTGCTGTCTGCAGCAAACTGAAAGCAGCCTGAGAATAAAGACACAGGAGGTCACCACAAAGGCCCCCCAAATTCTACGTGAGCTTCAAGTCGAGGTTCCAGGCAGCGCACTTTTCCGTGTGACTTTCCCCACGTGCGCTCCGGCTTCAGCCCCTCGTGATCAATCTCCTGGTCCCATAATTGCATCGCCACGTGCGTCAGTTTATGTACTTTGCCAGCTTTTACAGAGATAGAGTGAAGCCTCAAAACGTTGCACCGGTACACGCCAAACTAAACATTGTCCACGTTCTCGTCAACGCCGCAGAGACCACTGGGACCGAAGCAGGCTCCAACACGGGTCGCAACCAGATGAACATTGGAACCAAATGAACCCGAACAATATGAGATGAGGCACCGAGCTCTGCAATCGGTAATCTGCCACGCAATTTTCGCAAGAAATGGGAAGCTGTGAGTACGAGGGAAACAAATCAATAAGGTTGCACGCAGATGACGTGCGGAATTACTTTTTCGTTGACAATATTGATTTGTGTCTCAACATGGTAACCTTTAGCGAGGTGACAATTTTTTTTCACAATTTCGTGCTTAAGTAAGCGAGTTAGATAGACTAAGTATAGAAGAAAGGCGGCAACTAGCACTGAGCGTGGTCGGCTATCCTAAACTGGGGAAGCGGGACGAAAGTTCGAGAGGAGAAAAGAAAAGTTACTCTTCCGCCGACAAAACAGTACCTCGTCTCACCTAGCAAACAGAAAATCAGTTCGGTATTATTGAAACCACAAAAACAGCGTTTTCGTTGCCCAGTGGAACTGTGATGGGCAGCCACGTGGTCCGCGATTTCTTTCTCGACAGTAAAAGAGCTTTCGTGAGGGTGATTTACCGCTCTGCGAAGGTGAAGCCATTCGTTTGAGTAAGTCTGCCAGTAACAAAAAACAAGCTGAATAATTTCATCCACTGCACAGTCGTCGCGCTCTCGGCCATTTCAATCCTTAAAACTAGGCACTGGTAAATTCTACACCAAAACACGCAAGGTGCTATGATAATGGTGACCATGGTCCTTGTTGAAATATGTTGCTTCTTTTGTCGGCCAGCATAACATTACAGATAAGGGGTGTGTTCCAATACTCACCGTAGACGGCTAAATAGACAGCTAAATGGACGGCGGCCATTTTAAGTCCCAATCCCATTCTCACGTAGCCAGCAAATTAGACAGCTTCGAGAATACCGCATCGTAGACAAATACAATGCAGGCTACTTTGCTGTCTAAACAAGATGGCGACTCAGCGAATCCCTCAGATAGACCGAATCTCGCCGCACTGATCGTCTGCACACAAGCAGACGCTTCTCCAGAAGCTCAATGTGCGTAACGTATAACTTTTTTCAGATTTTAACACAAATTAAGCTAGAAAATACAACTGTTGTGTTTTTTTATTTTGGATTTCTCTTCTCTAGGTGAGGTGGCACCTCGTCGCGTAAAAGCCGTCTAAACGTGTTCTTATTCTCGGACAGCATGAGCTCGGTGCTGTCTTCTAAGCAGTCTGTGTAGACTGTTTACACGCTGTCTAAGAATTGGAACACAGCCTGTGTTCGGAAACTCAACGACAACTCTATCAATTCTACTATAGGAGCCCAAACTTGTCATTTCTCAGTCGCTGAAGGACAGTGGCTATGGTATTCGGCTGACGACCTCAAAGTTGTGATTGTGATTCTAGCTGCGGTGATCGCACTTCGATGGATACGAAATGTACAGACCAAGGCGCTGCGCGTTTACAGTGTGTGCTAGAGAAAGCCAGATTGTCGAAATTTGCAGTCCCTTCTATTATGGCGTGCCTCTTAATTATATTCTGATATAGGCAACTGTAATCCCACATACTATATTTTTATGGTGTTACAGATAAAGTGTAGAAATAGAACGTCAGCGCATGCAATACTTGTATAATATTCGTAGTAGTAATTGCGTTATTTTCAGCCACAAACTAAAGGCTGAGCATTCCGACCACCTGAGTGACTAGTCGATGCTGTTATTCGCCTTCTGCGGCAATCCAGTAGAGCAAGGTGGTGATGAAAAAGAAAAGGGGAGGATAAAACTGCATTGCTGGGCAGTTGGGCAAAAAAAAAAAAGGCGGTGTGACAGGTCGGCATATGTGGCGGGGCAATGAGGACAGCAGGGGTCAGATCTTTCTCAGGTAAAAATGTGTAATTGTGAATCTAAATGGTTTTAATGGGCATTTACTGCGATGAACTGGACCCAGTTGCAGGTCAACTGGTTTCAGCTGGGCATCAATGGGAAGAGGTGGGCCCAGTTGCAAGTGGTTCCAGTTAGTAGCTGGCCCCAGTTACAGCTGAACTGGCAGCCAACGGGGACCATAGCCAGTTGAACTGCAAGCACTTGGTCACAGTTAGGTTCTAACTGGAAGTGCGACATGTCCTGGTTGTACTCTTCTTCCCAGAGAAAGACGAAAAAAAGTTAAACTCAAATGTGTATGACGTATAATTGTTGAACCTCCACAAATGCACTTCATCCAAGTTTTTTTTTTGTCTATGCACACAGAAGTGTACCGCACTACTAGCCTAAAAGGGCATATACGACGATAAAAAAATGAGTGTCTCATGATTTGCGAATCTATTTTATTTTTTTCCTCACTATCTGTGCGTTAATTTAGTCTCACTGACTCCACAAAAATAGTATTATCGTGGAATATTCAGTTGTACATAGTGCGCAAACACATTACATTCAAACGTACGCTTGTTTTAGCTTCAGTAATTTCAACAATATTGAGCTGTTGCCAATACTCTTACGTCCATCGCGGTGACAATACGCAGGCGAAGTGGTCCCAATCAACCTCAGGTTGTAACATTGACGAATTATCTTACAGCGAGCATGCCTGCTTGAAAGCCTTGCGTGCTGCCAGGCGCATTATACTTCTGGACAACAACAAAAAAAATTGCCCGCAGCTTCCCTCGGGGGAACACTGAGGAGGATGCGGAGCATATAATTGGTTAACGGGGTGTTAAAGTTCTGAATGTTACCGATCCGAGTTAAGTTGTTATCGAACCAAAGACGATCACACACCTTGCAGGTGTGGCCGAAGCTTCGGTCGAGGAAGTAGCGCTTGAAGCGAGCGTTGGGCGTGGCATACTGCTTGGCGCGCCACGCCGCTACCTCGGCGCGCTTGCGCTCGCGGGCAGCATCGGGATCGGCCTCTCGTCGCCGACGCTTGCACTCGGCTTCCCATTTTCGAAAGTCCGGGTCCTCTTGTCGACGCTTACGTTTCAAAGCGGCCGAATCCGGTGCTGCTGCTCGACGCTGACGTCTCTCAGCGGCTTCACGTTCTCTAAGTTGAGAATCTTCCGCTCGACGCCGACGTTTACGTTCGGCGTCGCGAGCTCTTCTCCGCGCTGCCTTGTCTTCGGACGACGACTTGGTTGCGGTTCCGCCAACACTTTGGCCGGCGCTGGTCGAAGGGACGTCGATCATTGCGACCTCGGACGTCGACGCGCCGTACAAACCAACCGACGAGCGGCAACTGAGCGAGCGAGCACCGACCTTGAGTATATATACAGCGCGACGGCGCATGCACTGTCAGCTGTCGAATGTTCGAGAAGGGGGAGAAGCACAACGGCGCATGCGCGCGCGTCAGCTGCCGATGTTCTCGAAGCGCGACGGCGCATGCGCGCGCGTCAGCTGCCGATGTTCTCGAAGCGTGACGGCGCATGCGCGCTACATTATACAGCTAGCGAATGTTCGTGAAGAGGAGAAGCGCACGCGGTGTGTAGAGGAGGAAGGGTGCACAGATGGTGGAGGAGTGAAGCGCGCGCGGTGTGTAGAGGAGGAAGGGATGCACAGATGGTGGAAGAAGGAGGAGGAAGCTTGCGGACGGCGCCGCACTACAAGCCTCGAGTATTAGATGCTCCGCATCTAAAAGCAAAGAAACTAAACACAGTGCCGAGCCTGTCGCTACTATGGCCGAGACTGCCGATACCTTAAAAGGCTGCAAACTGCAGCGCTAACGTGCGTCGTATACCACCACAAACGGTGTGTTACCAGAAACATCTACCACTTTCTCCCGCTTCCTGTTTCAA
The DNA here is from genome assembly GCF_043290135.1 of Rhipicephalus microplus. Classification (NCBI taxonomy): domain Eukaryota; kingdom Metazoa; phylum Arthropoda; class Arachnida; order Ixodida; family Ixodidae; genus Rhipicephalus; species Rhipicephalus microplus. The sequence goes on along the minus strand of NC_134707.1, from coordinate 36,965,618 downwards.
GTTCTACCTCAATGGCCGGCAGCCGTCACTGTAGCTGCGTATCTAATCTTACGCTCAAATACTGAATAAAACAATAAGGTATAATCAGACCTAAATAGGAAATATACTAAGATAATTAAGCACGGAATTCGAAATTTTCAATGAAAGACGCACACAGGCAGAAAAATTAACACAGTGACGAGCAGTTTCATACAACACATGTGATGAGGGCTAGCTAGCGTGCCACGGATATATATAGCCACCGATGCGCAGCGCACCTGGGTTGTTCTTGATGAGGAATGAGGAGTTATGGCACACACAATTTAGGTATTTTGATTTGTGCTCGACACTTTCATCTCTGGAAGACTTTACAACTTCAGGCTGTTGTCGAACGAGTGTGTTAGCCTGTGACAAGACGGATGTGTGGATTCATTGTGTTCGGAATTCCGCGCAGTCTGCCTTGCCCGCAACAAATTCGTTTCAAGGTAATTAATCTCTTCTGCTTCGAGTAAGTGAAGATGTAGATATAATATAATGCAACACAGTGTGTTTTGAGAGCGGAGATGATGAAACGTTGCCGTGCAAACGCAGGCGAAGTGAGCATGATAAAATATGAGTGTCGATCGCGCATGACAGTTGGGTTTACATCATGCTAAATAACTATGAAGTATACTCGTGCAGGCTTGTAGCTCTTTCCAAAGTATCCAAAAAGGGCATGTACGTATTTTCTCGGTAATTAAACATCTCCACACCTGTTGTCTGTGTGTGAACTTCGGCTTTACTCTCAGTTAAAATTGGGGTGGTGGATGAAATCCCGATGGCTCGGATGCCCACGATGACACGCTAAAGGACTGGACAGGCTTGTTTGCTCCTTTCCTGGCAAATTTAAGTTTATTTACACATTGACATTTACAAGCAAAGGCCGGGGCGGCCACTAAACCGACCGCACAGTGAGCGCTGGGCTGTAATAACAACGGCTTTACTTGCCGAGTCCTTCATGTACTCTACACCTCGACACCAACTTCTCGATGTAGTATCAGACTTGGATCAGAGTCGGCGCTAAGCACGACCTCTGTCTCCCCTTCCCGATCTCGTACTCGAGCACCTATACCTCCCATCCTCTCCATTTCTCTTCATTCAATACCTCCCGTTTCATCTGAGAGTATCTCGGGGGACAGACCCTACTCAATGCTCCACCAATGCAGCAAAATCTCCTTCCCTAAGAGACTGTTCTCCGCGTCTGCGTTCCCACACTTCGCTATCCTCATCCTCCCAAAACCGGCTAAAGAAGAACTCCGTCATTTCGTCGACGTACAGCTTAAGGGCCAAACCTCATAAGGGCGAAAATGCACGCGACAGCGACAATAGACGCGACGTAGATCGTCTTCGAGCGATCAGTCGCTTGCGCAGGCAAACCTCATTCACGCGACGGCTTTGGCGAGCGAACACCACTGTTGCTGGCATGAGGCCGTCTACTCGCACCAAGAAAACCGCGTAGCGAGTGGTATGCAATTTAAAACTAAGATACATTGTTGTGTAATGGAACGGAAAGTGTTTATGAATGCCTTGCAGCACTTTTTTTTATATGCACATGCGTAAGCAATGCGTTATTTCTTATTGCACATACGTGACTCGGGCAGGGTCACGTGCACCTATGTAATCTTTGTCTTTTCCAGTTTTTCGCTATTGGCTGCTTGAGCCCAGCACTTCCGGGCGATGAGCGATGGTTTCCAAATCTGGAGAACGCGCGAAAACGAGCACGGGACACGTCGCGCGAACGCCCTGTTTCGTCGCTCATAGCGTCGCTCGTCGCTGTCGCGTGCATTTTCACGCTTATGAGGTTTGGCCTTAAAAGATACTTTCGTGCGACAACAAGCCTGTCTAGACAGCCTGTCGGCTGTCTGGAGTTAGTACACACGATGATGCCGTCTATCCCCACGTATTGCGACAGCACGGCGTGACAGGGACCACTTGTTTCTCAGTCTGGCTCACCCTAAGAACGCTTCCGCCGTGCGGGTGACACACCTGCACAGGTGCGGTCCACAAAAACTCGCGGGGTTTCGCAACAAAGGCGCGTGCAGAGGCGAAGGGCTTAGTACGTCTATGCAGCCGCTTTTCATTATCCTCCCTTTTCGTCAGGCGCTGTCCACCGCCAGGCCATCCTTCGCTTGCCCCAAACATAACTCTGTCCTATGCCTTTTTTTTACCGTGGAGATAAGCTCGACGGCTTAACAATCGGAGTCGACCAAGACGTAATATTTATACAGATGTTAATGTACAGTGACATTTATGAGAAAATCGAAATATACGTGGTACGAGTGAATTGTGTTAATTGCTATGCAAAGCTGTAAATTATACTGTGGTGTATCTGTATTTTTTACTGATACGTACAATAAAGGCGTGCATATTTATTCACAAACGTTGTTGACTGTGTGGTGGTAAGATTTGTAGATAACTGCAATCACATGTTGAAAGGCACAATTGAGCACAACTTCACTTATGATTGCTTCATTAAAGCATCTCACATTGGTATAGTCATCGATCAAGTCACGTATTAAGAGGAGTGAATCAAGAGCCACAGTTTCTCCTCAAAGAAGCCGTGCGTAATTGCGACTAAAGTACTTGAGTTTTGGTTGATAGCAAGATTGGCTTTACGATTTTCTAATGAGATCAAATTCAATTTCTGATAGTAATGCATGTGTAAAGTGGTAGTTTCAGTTTTGCTAACAATGTAAATATTTATTACAGATGATTCCGTATGCACGAGATCTACGAATCGGGGAACACCTGCCACTTATCCAAGAAAGCAATCAAGATGCTTCATAGCCCCTGCACACTCAACCTGCAAACTTTCAAATAAATGAAGTCAAGCTTCAATGCCAAGCTTCCTCGTCTATATGCACCGCAAAGGTCCCCTGGCAACTGGAAGCAATTGGGACCAGTTCAAACGGTTTATGGTGCAATTCTCAGTAGGGATCAGTTGGAACCGGCTGGCAACTGGTCCTCACTGGGAGTTTGACCATAGACATTTGAACTGGTCCCAGTTGTTTCCAGTTAGAATATTTTCACCGGGGTTATTTACCGAGAAAAAGGCGAGTGGGGGTGATTAGGCAATGAAATTCCACATGCCGTGAAATTCGGGCCTTTAGCACTGAGTGATAAACGACGGGGAAGGTAGAGACGCTTGTCTACCTTTCCCGTCGACAGCGCAATAATACCATCCCATAGTTCTTTACGGATATCCTACCATTCTCGATTATTGTCATATTATTCAAAACTGACAAACAACCTTTGTCGGTTAGTTAATATCGTTTCTAACAAAAAATCGAGCTCTTAAACTTAAACTTCTTTCTTTCATTTATTGTCATAGTTTTTTACAACGTATATCTTTAGTGCTTTCTACTTGTGTTATATCTGCAGTCGTCACTGGCAGCTCTTATTTTATATTATCTTAAGTGTCAAGGGTGCAAAGCATCTAAAAGTTGTTCCTTCGCTTATGTGTTTTCCTATAGTTAGAATGTTGATGTGCAGAAGGACCTTTGTATTTGTTATCGCAATTAGCTGCTACGTTGCGCGCAAGCCACCTGTTTTTACTGGTAGATGTTTTCAAGTGACATTTTTCAACGTGATACTAAACAGAAACAGACCAAAAGTAAAGCCGCACGCTGCTTGTATTGGTATTGCAATAGCGCTAAAAAGCCTATTTTCGAACTTCGTGCTTCGGCTTCAGAGGCATCATTGGCGGTGGTGTTTTTGTATACGAGCGAAAAAGTAGCGGTGGCCCTGAGCTCTCACTAAGCAAAAAAAAAAAAACTTTTTAGGTGCAATGTATGAATTCGTTAGCATGTATTGTTGCACAAGTTATCCGGATCAATTCAATGAACTGAGCAAAGTCTAAGCCCGGTCCGACCAAAGCCCTCCATCTCGAACTCGGGCCTAATCCTGAGCTTCGATCTTCAAGTCCAAGCCCGGCCCGGGCTCACCATGAAAACTGCTTTACTAAGCCCGGTCTGGCCCGTGCCGGGCAGTAGGCCCGAGCTCATGCTGTACTCTAGTGTTTATTATCAGCAGTGGTCGTTGGCACACTCCTGCAAGATCGAGCAGCGCTTTTGCATATAGCTTTCTGGATTGTAGGAGCAAATAAGCGGTAATGTTTGTCGCGTTTTCGTTGAGGTGGTTATAGTCAACACTAGAACCCCAATATATATTTCCGCAACAGGACGCCTGCCAGAGTTCTTTTGCCAGAAAAATCTCACGCACTTCTCTGCCTGTGTGTTAAGAAACTTGACTGGCATTTAGTGCCTCGATTACATTCCTATCATGAACATATTTTAATCCTTTACGTCTGCCTAGTGTTCAAAACCCGTCGTGTCGCTGAAAAACATGCACAGATATATAGATATATAGATATTTGTATATAGACACATAGACAGAGTATCTCTATAATAGACATGCGTGCTCCAAGTGCCTTCGACCGGCAAAAGGGCTTCACTGATTATCTGGGTCTCCTTTTACCGTGCGAGGTCTGTTAAGTCACTGGTTGATAGGGGAGTGCATTGGTATAGCAATACGGATTCGCCTCCTAGCCAAGTTAACGACGTGCTCATCCGCCTTCGGAGCGTAGGAGTTTTCCTCGCATCACTGGTCTACGCGCACTCGTACAGAGCAAAGTATATTACCAAACTCAGGTCAATCAATTAGAGTCTACTTTGTAATTACTACAAAAGTTGCATATTGATAGCAGACGGGAGACGATCCCGAGGTAAGACTGCAATGAAACCTCCTCGTCAAAACAAACAAGATATGCTTGTTACAGCACAAACACCTAAGCAATATAATATGTATAAAGACCGATTATCGAAATTCAGCAGAAATTAGACCAAAAATAGCACACAAAGTATCAAGAACGAGGTCAACAAATAAAACACAATGAACAAAAATACAAAGACAATTAAAAAACAGAATGGGAGAGTATAACCTTTTATTGTTTTTATTTCATTTATGAACTTTTTAGTTTTATTTCAATGGTTAATGAAATACATAGAGTTATCTATGAGAAAAATACGCTCTGCTTGGCATATTTATCATTTACTTTGAAGTTTTTTTCATCACTTTCTCTTGAAGGAAGGGCATCATGACCGCTACCGTGGCTGGACGACCACTAATGACTTGATATCCGCACAACGAGTTTGCCTTCACCTGAACGCAATAAGGCGCTCCTTCCGTAGCTTCGAAGTCCAACCAACTGCTAAAAGAAAAGCGGCGCACAAAAAGACGGAGACAAAGAAGAGAACCGCACACAGCGCTGCACTCACAACTGAAAGTTTAATCCAAGAAACAAGAATTTAAATAGTAATAGCCGCACATGACAAGTGAGCTACAACGAGAATAAATGATACGCTCATCAATAAAAGTGAACTCTTTTTATGCGCAATGTAACCGAGGTCTGTCTTACGCAAGCATCACGTGACTTGTTAATATGATAGGCTTCAGACACCTCACGGGTGAATTGCACAAAAAAGAGTTCACTTTTATTGATGAGCGTATCATTTAATCTCGTTGTACCTCACTTGTCATGCGCGGCTATTACTTTTTAAATTCTTGTTGCTCGGATTAAACTTTCAGTTGTGAGTGCAGCGCTGTGTGTGATTCTCTTCTTTGTCTCCGTCTTTTTGTGCGCCGCTTTTCTTTTAATATGAATATACACCAACTCGCCCAACTTTCTATTCTGTTACAACTGCTAAACACGCGATTCTCGCCATTACCTGTGAATCAGCGTCACAAGGTCCTTCCCTGTGTCATATCTTCACTGTGTAGTCACGAAAGGTGCGAGATTTCTTTTCCGGTGGTTCCCATTGTAGGCAGCTCCGTTACGCCGATACCCCGACTGTGGTGAAGTTGTTCGGTGACTCCGGGACTGTACAGGGAAAAGTTTCGGCAGTCTGTTAAACCCTGTATAACTCTGGAAGTCAAGAAAGTGCATCGTATTTAGCAGCGTCTTAACTTGTATGCACGAAGACCAGACTGCATGAAACGCATAAGCAGCTGCTGGTTGAAAGACTCGTCGTATTACCTTGAAACACCCAATCTACATCATTTTTCTTCTCCCAATTGAGGCTGTGTGCACTTCCTCTGGGTTGAACCGAGTACGATACTTGTTACCGTTGACCATGCCACATGGGATGATACCTGTCGCGACGCCATAATGGTGTCACGGTATATGGCTCTGATTTGTCACGTGATTATGATGCCACTCCAGAACATGAAGTTGAAGGTGAAGTAGGCCGAGTGGGATCTCGTCCCATCTCAATCTTCTGCCATGTATAGCTTTAGGGACCATTCAAAGATAGACATATAAGGCTTTCGCAAGAAAAATAGATGGGCAACTTTTACTTGATTGAGAACAAATGAAGTCAGCGTTACTGTTGTAACAGCATATAGGCACCACTAGCCAACATTACCTAGCTGCAGGCAATATTTTTCTGCCTAGTTTATATTGACCATGCACTTCTTGTCACAGTTTTTTGTTGTATTGGGGTAACACAGGCTTTTCATTTTCTATTGCCGCAATCCGCCGTTTTTCGTGGTGTGAAGGTAGGGCCTCGGACAATCGGTATTGGCGGAACACAAGCCTCCAGAACAATACCTCAATGATTCAGAAGACTTCAATCCAGCCTGTAACAATTAACGCAAAACTAGAGTTTTCATGTAGAGTGCTGATACAGCTGCTTCGCATGAAGTTCACTTTTACAGCGCATGAGATTTGTTTTCCTGATTCAGCCAAGTCATCATTCTTCCTGAGATAGGCATTCAAATATTGAGATTGTACACTTAACATGCAGGAACTGACCAAGATAAGAGTGCAACATGTGCCCTTTCCATTTACTTGGAGGTTGGGCTGAAACAAAGCATAGTCTCAAATTTTCAATGCATTATGTGTGACATCATTGTATCTGACACATTATTTCTCTTCCTGTATAATGAGAATCGCGAGTCTTTGAAAAGGATGTTGTCGACCATGAGAAAGATTGCAAACACTTGACCATAACAAGCAATGCTATCAAATGGTTAAACAGCTTACATTTTCTTGATTGTGCTAGATGTGTCCATCCAAAATGTCACTAGCACCAATTATTTGCTGCTTTCGTTTGAACTAGTGGGGCAAAGGTGCATCTACTCGTAGAGCCATCAAGTCTTTATGAATGGCAGTCAGTGAACTCGTTACACATGGGAGGGCCTCTTTGGGTGCCAAAGTTCTGTCTTCCAGCACGTTAAAGCTAAACTGGCCTGGCTGCCTAAAATCAAACAAATGTGATACAACAATTTTATTTGTGCTGTAATCAGATTAGATAAGAGTGCTTGCTATAATGAATCAGCGTAAAACAACAGGATATTACGAAGTCTGAAAGAGACAACACAGTGAGTCTTGCAGCAACACATCCGAGCAGAACATATGCGGCCCACAATAGACAGCAGGTAAGGCATGCTCTGAAGCTTCACAGCTTCAGGATTCAAAAATACCATCTTACCAGCAGCATTTATTTGATTTGATCCTCCACTCTGAAAAACAAAAGCTTTAGCAATAGTGGAGACAATATCGTCTCTCTTTGACATGCAAAGCTGATATGACGTACTATGGTGTGGGTTCTGTAAGTTATCGTGCATGCCTATTACAACACCATTAATAAAAAGCCCCGAAAACAGTGGCAATTCTCGAATCTAACAATATAATACGCAACGATCTTTTGAGCTAAGGCACCTTTCGAGCTCATGGCCTACGTACAGCGTTCAATGAAACACCATATACTCAGCTACATGATTTGTCTCAGTTAAGTATACCGACTTTTGAAAAGAGTGATGTGTTATGTGTATGATCTTTCTACAAAGCCCAGTCTAACTTTTTTTCGTAGATATGATGGCATGCTGATTTCATAAGCTCAACAAGGCATGAATCTTTCATTGGTTCTTGTGTGCATGCTGCTTTGGAGTAGGTATATAGGCAAGTCATCTTTTCACGTAGTTTTCTTTAGAATTAACCGATATAGTCTTCCTGTAAAAAATAGTCATAGTTGGGATATAGTGTCAAGCAGTGGTTAATGCTAAAATAAACATGCTAACACAAATTGTATCAATGGGCATAGCACGTGATTCATAAGCTTGTGGTGATGACACCCGCATAAGATTGATGTTTAACTCATTTAAACCTTTTTACATGCAAAAGATATTTGAAGAAGCCTAGAAAGCTTAAATGAATACCTACCTTACAAACGTGTTTTCGTCTGTGCACTCGGTGTTCAAATGCAATTTCCTTTATGTGCTTCGGTTCTTGGGCATCTTGATACGCTTGAAGATGATCAGAGCAGCTGTGTTGTTGAGTCGTCTTGTTGGGCAATAATCAGACAATGACTGGCCGTCTAATTTGCAAAATGCACGACCGAATGTGAGACCGAGGCAGCGAAGGGTAATTATGGCCTCTTCAGCGTGCTTTTGTTTGTCCAGCATTCAGTGACAAATTGACAGGAAAGAAGAGCATTGTGGACACATTGACAGAGAAATGTTTTGACGGACGAACAAGTCGACGGAAACTAAAAGACACAGACAGAAAGATGAACACAGAGACGTCGTGATGTATAGAGTCAGTAACTTACAGACGTCAAAACCACAGATAGAGATATATGTACAAGAGAAAGCTGTACAGATGTACCGACAGAAAGACAGGCTGTGACATTAGATGGACAATATAAACAGAACAATTACTAGATGCAGAGACAGGCAGAAAGCAGACATACGAACAGATATGCAGACAGACGTATGGATGAAGCGTCACATATACAAAGATGGTGGAACGACATGTGAACGGAGAGACATGTGCAAAGATGAACGGGCAGACATACATATAGACAAGTGGACTGAAGAACAGAAAAAGACATACCAACAGATAAATAGACGTGCAGATATACGAGAGTGAAAGACTGACAAAAACAGCGACAAAAACACAGACAGAGGGTGATCAAGAGAGATGTACAGCATAACACGCGAGCTCTAACTAGTCAAGCACAAGCCTATTATTAACAGGACAATACACAAGCTTCCAGGCCCTGGCATCTACTTTGGCCGCGGTGATCTGTGCTATACCAGTGAATGTGTGAGCCAGTCCCGTGAGTCTGTTTGTCACTACCAGCCAGTCGAGCAAGTCACGCAGTCAGCTGGGCCAAAAAGCGTCAGCACGGAAGCAGGTTCTAGCCATCGAGCGACGATTGTTCCAAGCCACAGCAGGGAGTGTATATGGTTGGGCTAGGTGACCTAGGTTCATGCGGGCGAAATTTAAGGAGTATTCACTGTATAAAACTAAGAAAAAAGCTCTGCGCTCTGCTCTCCGTAAAAGAAGCACCGGGCTCTACATACATGCAGATGCAGAGACAAGAGAAAACACATGGAGAAAAACGGTACAACGAACAGGAGCATAAAGAGCGTAGCCCTCTTCTCTGTCATTGTAAACGCACTCTAAATTTCGTCACCATGCACATAGACCAACTGGCCCGAAAATGTACACTAGTTGACATAGCTCGACGGTACTGCTTTGGTGCCGCTGCAACCGTCCACCACCCTTGTCACCCGTGCCGCAACAGACTTGCTGGTGGCACACCGCTGCTGGAACGGCAGCAGCTATTTTTTCTTATGGCAGTACACCTTACATTTAGACACCCCACACATTAATGGTGAGGCTTCTCCATCCACGGTTTCTGTTATCATGGATGCAATTGAAACGTGAGCAATATACAGAAAGCTTTATATATAGACAACTCCCTTTACACTAGTCAGCAACCTATTACGTTATGGGTCTCATGACCCAACTTGGTTCTCAAGTATCGCTTCACTTTGAAGCTGTATAAAAAACTGGCTTTTTCGAAGCATGCGGGTGTGTGTGTGTTTTTACGTGTGTTTGCGTGCGTGTGTGTGTGTGTTTTTACGTGTGTTTGCGTGCGTGTGTGTGTGTGTTTTTACGTGTGTTTGCGTGCGTGTGTGTGTGTGTGTTTGTATAAAAAGACAGACAGCCACACAGAGAACGACAAGTGGATACAAAGACGTTCAAACAGACCAATCGCATACACAGAGACATGAAAAAAAAATATAGAAGCACAGACCCAGACCGACAGGTGCACAAAGAGACGGACAGAGAGACCTACTTAAGGACAGACATGTGAACCAATGGATAGATATGCGGAACACCCAAATACAGAGAGACGGAAAAACAGGCAGGATAGAGGCACAGACGAAAGAAAAGGGACAGTGAAACGATGGATAATTCACTCACAGACAAGTGAACAGGCGGATAAATACACAAAGCTCACCTACGGGGCAATGGACTGACGGGCAGCATAGAGACACCGACGCAAGAGATAGACGGGGAGAAGAACGGACTACGAGACGGTCACAGACACACAGACGAACTAACAGATGGACAGATAATCAGGAAATTCATATACGGAGAGATGCATGGACGGGCAGAAAGCGAGACAGGCAGACGGACGGACAAACAGACAGAAATAGAGATGTACAGATGCACAGAGAAAAAGACGGGCTGGAACAACAGACGGACAGTATAGAAGGAAGAACGTAAAGTGAAAATTCAAGCAGAAAGACAAACAAACAGACATGTGCATACACGTATAGGGGGATTGTCACACATACACAGATTGTCGAACGAACGTTTGGATGGAGAGACAAAGGTACACAAATAGATGGCCAGACAGACATTTGGATGAGCATATGGATGGAGAAAAGACGGACATGCAGACAAATGAATGGATGGGCAGATAGACGAGAGCAAGAAAGACTGACAAAAAGACCAACAAAAACAGAGAGACACGGAGGAAGATTAAGAAAGACACACAGCCTAAAGAATGAGCTCTCGCAAGTCAAGCACCAGCTTAGTACTAACACATCACTACACGAGCTTCCAGCTCCTTGCATCGTCTTGGGCAATCGTGATCTGTGTTATACCAGACATTGTGTCAGTCATTAAGAGCCAGTCAAGTGTGTCAGTTTGTGTGACTTGATCGACTGGCTGGTAATGACAGTTAGCAGGGACAAAAAAATCACTGCATATTTATGAGGTGAATGACGACGAGTAAGGCGAAGCAAACAGATGTAGAGCGGACGCACAGATGCACAGCGAACGAACGGGTGGACGGACGCACGGACGGGCGGACGGACAAAAAGACTGATGCACGGGCAGACGAACGGATGCACGGACGGGCGGACGGACGAAGAGACGGATGCACGGGCGGGCGCACGGTTGCGCGACGGACGCAAGAATGCACGGGCGGACGGTAGAACGTGCAAATGTTTCGCCCCACTCATCATTCACTCCACAGATATGCCGTGAAAACCCCTTATACCATCTAGTCATATAATTCCTAAGCACCTATACAACACCCTAACGAGCGACTGAAATTGGAGGTGGCTACATATTACCACTATAGAGGAGGAAATGACCCATGGCGTAAGGAGCTTCACCCCAAAAGACAGACAGTATTCCAGATGGATGCAAAGACGGTTGAACGGATGGAGAAACACAGAGACCCACCATAATACACCGAAGGATAGAGGCATGAATGCAGACAGATGGACAGTGAAAACACTGGATAAAGACAATAATAGAGAGAGAGACAGTGAAATAGACGGACAGACAGATGCACAGAACACCCACATATGAAGAGACGGACTGAGGGGAAGATAAAGGCACAGACTCTGACAGATAGACAGTGAAAATAATGCATGAAGAGGCTGACAGAGAGAGAGAGGCAAACGGACAGATGGATAGATACACAAAAATTCGCGTACATAGACGCACTGATAGGCACAAAATGAGACAGGCAGGCAGACGATTGCATGGACCGACATGGATATAGACAAAGGGCTGGAGATGCACGGATTGGCGAAACGTCAGATTTTCGGATATACAGGGCTGAATCATAGCAGCAAAATTGAGACAGGCAAACAGTCACACGGACAAATACAGACAGATAGACAAGAAAAAATTGACAGACATTTACGTGCAGGTAAATGTAAAAAGACAAATTATGAACGTAGACAGAAACACAGACTAACAGACACAGGCAGATGAAAGGACATACGCAGTCAGAGACTGACAAAAGACTACAGAGGGACACAGTGAAATGGTGCAAGACGAACGTGTATACCGAGGCATACAGAGAACGTGAACAGACCATGACGTAGACAAACATTAAGAGATAAGCAGGCAGAGGAATGGATAGACAAATACAGATAGTGAGAAATTCAAACAGAGATGGGCAGAATTACAGATCACTAGGTAGAGAGAAAGGAGAGTACTGAGAGTGACAGTCTAAAGAAGCGCCGATGGACAACCAGAAGCTGCTCATGAGCCATTTTATCGTGAAGGGTTTGATGGTGTGGCCATTCATTTCCGACCTTGACTTTCATAACGTTTTAGAGGACCTGCAAGTACAATTTGCCACAATTGATATAATAATATGGGTACAGTGGACAGAAATAATGGCTAATTCAAACCTATTGTAAACACTTTTTGAATAACTGCTGCTAAGTTCTTTATATAGGGCCTACAAAGCATAACCTTACATGGGCTCTTTCTTGTTACTCTACTGTAATATCCTCTTTTAAAAAATATCAAGAGCAAACTTGCATTATGATTATGTATTATTGAAGTATCAGTTATTTGAAATCACAAGCTTACTACTTGATATGCCCTGCTGAAGTGCTACACTATTCAACATTACTACAATAAGTAAAGTTGATTTAAAATCAACTGAATTCATAAAGCAAGAGACTCACACTAACTAGTTTTTGAAACAGCTGATTTCTTTTATCAACTTGCATTGTTAACACTGTACATTATTATTTTGTGTTGAATCATCAATACAATTTAGGCCTGAAGGCAAGCCAATGTGTCTCCGACTATGAAGTGATTGCATCGCTGGAAACTGCCTCAACAAAATACCGAATGCAAACACCACAATTGTTCAGCAGATTTCAATATAGGGTTCCTTTTCTGCCTCTATGCAATAAATTTTCCAAATGCATGCCCATACGTCTGCAAGCTGAACTTGAGTGGTATAAATGAGCTGATCACTGCTGGCAATCGTAGCCTATCTTTGCGCTGACACACGCTCAACACTGAAGAACCAATTCAGCATTTGTGAAACTTGTGAATAAACACAAGCCCTTTAGGCAACTTGGGTGTAGGGATAATGTGCTATTCGTCATCATCAGCCTGACTGCGCCCACTGAAAGCATTTTGCATGATCCGCCAATCAACCCAGTCTTGGTCTTCTGCTGCTACATTGTACACGCGAAGTTTGCAGTCTAATTAGCACACCTATCTTTCTACCCTTTCAGCATTTGCCTTCTTTCGAAAGCTTCTTTTCAATTGTAAAATGACAGGAGAGTCACTTGAAAAACTTTCAGAGTACTTTGGTAGCACTTACGGTTTATAGGAGCGTTGTAGTTCAAATAATTGAGAGCTTGGGCCCAGACATCCATGCCGAACAGCGAGTAAAGTTGAGAAGTCAGCATCAGGCCAAATTAGCCTGCAGGTTTAGCAACATTGACAATGCAAGATCAGAAAGCACATTAATACAATAAAGTGCTTCACACAAAGCCTACTCTGAAACCGCACGCTCCTCATACCTAGGTGAATGCGCCGAACATGAACGTGTTTATTATTACAAAACATTGACAATAAGTTGGTAAGAGGACAACGCAATGTGCGGACACCGCACTTCACCTGTTCGACATACCTAGTTATGCTATCATTACTAATCAGGGCTTGTTTGGTGCTTAGTCATTTCACGGTTGTGCTATAATAGCTCTTTGCAGGTTCTATATTTTACAGCAAAAGCTGGTATGAGATCACAACACTGGTCACCAAAGACGCCGTAAATGTTTGGTGCCAATATTAAGGCACGCCAATATTAAGGCCGTTTAGGCCTAGGCACAATTTCACAGTGTTAAAGCTGACTACAGGCAGTTACACATCACCCCTATTGCTTATTAGACATGAATAAACAAAACAGATGAGCGTTACGAAATATTTCCAATTTTAGGCAGGAAGTCATTTAGCCGACTATCAAATGTCAGACCAAGACGAGGCATACAGAAACATCTTTTTAGACAAGACATTTGCACAACAGTGAGCCTCTTGACATTTGCCATGTGAAGGTTGTATGATCTTCCTTACGAATGAACAATGGTTGGCATAAAGATAACTTGGACCTTTTTACTTCTCCTTTCAGTTCTAAATTTAAGAGCAAATCACAAAAAGTATTGGCAGTACCTTGCTTCAAAGAGCAGTCTTAGAGTTTTTGCTACACTTCAAATGATTAACCTATAATTATCACAGACATCTTTGATAGCATGCCAGCTGTTTAGTTCGTGCAGAAGCTCCAGCCCATGGTCAAGCGAATATTTTCCGATGCTAGGGCACGTCTTGGTATTCAATGATTCGAACTTCAGGCAGCTAAGTCGCAGTTGACGAAGCCTTTATCAGGCTTACTTGGTGCGTTTGAGTGCTTGTCTTCACACCTAATGACTATCAAACACGAGCTTGCCAACTTTCAGCATTCTTGCAACCACAGACGAAAAAGCATAACTATCAGAACTTTTTTAAAAACATTTCTTACCTCTTCTATGTGCACCCGCACCAAGTGATTATTCTTGGTATTTGAAGTGTCTATACGCCAGGTACTTCGCACAGCAGCCTGGCAAGTCTCTTCAGTCATTTCAAAAGGAATGACGGTGACTTGGATTCCTGACGATTCCAAGAGTCAAAATAGCTTGAATTAACTAATTTGCACTACAGCAAAGTAGAGAAAATGGTGCTCGAACAAACTTACCTTGGTAGTGCTTGCACTATTGAACAGGATGGCCCTATCTAACGGAATATTCCCAATGACAATGCCATTGGTGGTAAACAGTGCTCCAAGTGACTGTAACCACTGGCCAACCTTTACGCAGTCACAATCTTGCCAGCCATGCATAATTTACGCTTGTTCCGATCTCCATAAACGCTGTAAGTTTTGAAGAGTTCCATCTCTGAATTTTCAAACACAGTATGTGTTCCTTTTCTCGTAGTGACGATGCAAAGTCTCTGAAAGGAATGTTGTTCTATATAAGCACTACTATAAACACCAGACCGTAAGTATTATTGCTAATAGATGCTTATTCTGCTTACATTTCCAGGTGGCTTGCAGATTATGGCTGGTAGCTGAATTCTCTGATGCCCACAATAGGCTTGGTTTCAAGTCTCTATGCATTCTTTTGTACTGCCTTCATGTTGATGTACCTGTGGGTGCAATAATGAAGCTATAATTTTTACCATAACTTCTTGGCTCTGCCTGGCAATTGCTTGCGCTTACGCGTACTAATGTTTTTTGGGGCCAAAATCACCTTTTTGAGGAAGTAAAAGCAGATTTAACCGTGTACCTGTAACAGAGTGAATGTGAAAGCAATAAATTTTGTCTTTTTGTGTATACACATAAGACGAAATTGTGCAGAAGAACAAAGACCATAAAGCTGAATTATTTGAAAAAGTCTTAAAAGGCAAATATTGGGCCTCAACTTTTGAGGAATATTTTAGAGCAGACAACCGAAATGCAAATCTGCTTTTCATGTGGTCTATGAAAAAAAAATAGGTAGCAGGAATAGTGAAGGGTAAACAGCCGTTTACACAGCCTGTCATGAAGTGCTACAGCAATAAAGAATTGTGCTAATAGCTCACAACAGGGCGTTGAGTAATGAAAAAATTGTACATACAGCGATTAAGCCACTCTTTGGGGCAATACATCATGAAGGCGTCAATGGTCTTGCTTCTTGTGCAGCATGCATTCATAATGCCTTATCAAGTCTGTAAAGAAATATAGAGGTAAAACTAGATGTACGATGAGTATGGTGATAAGAAATACTGGTGAATTCATAGTTATTGTACCCAGTACTTACCGAGCCAATATTAACAGTGCGTAATTTATATAAGGTCTAGAGAGGTTAACCTCACAAAGTATTCATGCTTGTTTCAATTCGCTAAAGTAGAATTTATGCCTGTTTTAATTCACTAAAGTAAAACTTGGTGCTGTGAAAATTTTCAATAAGCAAATTATATTGCGCATATGCGAGGTCACTGAGGACATAAGCATTAAGTGTGCAAAGTGATGAAGTTACTGTTCTAGATCCTCATACGATCTGCTACCTCATCTTTTAACATTCCTACACAGAAGAGTGGTTGCGAAGCAACATTGCACTAGGCCATAGACTCACACCTACGGCTTTTTTAAAGTTTAGCTTTAATTTCTTTCATAATCCTGCATGTTGAAATACTGTACAACAATTGTTATGTTGAAGCACCGTTCATTTTGACCATAAAAGCAATGCATTCAGTTCTACCACAAAGCCACATGACTGCTTCAACGCATCACATTTCGAAAACATGAATTTCTTCCAGCTTAGCTGTCCGATTTTATGTAATGAACAATACAGCCGCCAGCACCTTTAACTCGAACACTTCGATGCGTAGCCACGACTAGTTTAATGCCAGCCACGAAGTGGTGGGCGGTTTTGCCGAGATACCTCGGTAGGCTTGTATGTATGGTTAGCATGCTGGCAACAGACCCCAAACGTACGTGGTGTCAGTGTCAGCGTCAAGTTGCAGGACACTCGGCGGAGCGTTCATATTAAAGGTGCTGGCAGCTGTCTAGCTTGTAGACTCAAGGATGTACAGAGGAATTCGAGTTAAGTTAAACAGTCAGACCACTGCCATTAAAGATACGCTCCTCAACACACCGCTACATATATTCGATTTGATATAACACATATCGGCGCTAATGTAATTTCAAACATTACATAAGACCATGACCTAACTGCCTTTACATGCCAGCCCAGTCAACACTCTTGACGGGACGACATCAAGTGCACAAAAACTCCATTCATCCGAGACTAATCTAGCCTGCCACAATTCACGCAAAACCTAATTTCAACATAGCCTGGTACTCCAGCTGCTTCGCATAAAGTTCACTTCCACAGCACATGAAATCGCTTTTCCTGATTCAGCCAAATTGTCTTTTAGATGCGGAGCATCTTATACTCGCGCCTTGTAGTGCGCCGTCCGCGCCGTCCACACCGCTTCTCGAACATTCGACAGCTGACGCGCGCGCATGCGCCGTCGCGCCGTCGCCCACTCTTCCACCATCTGTGCATCCCTTCCTCCTCTACACACCGCGCGCGCTTCACTCCTCCACCATCTGTGCACCCTTCCTCCTCTACACACCGCGTTCGACATCTACAATTCTCCTGATTCTCCAGTGGACGCGCATGTGGCGTCGCGCTTCGGGAACATTCAACAGCTGACAGTGCATGCGCCGTCGTGCTGTATATATACTCAAGGTCGGCGCTCGCTCGCTCAGTTGCCGCTCGTCGGTTGGTTTGTACGGCGCGTCGACGTCCAAGGTCGCGGTGAAATGAATTACAACGAATCCACAAACACAATGATCGACGTCCCTTCGACCAGCGCCGCCCTTTCGCATACGTGTGTACGTGTTCACTCATTTAACACCCCCTCCTACAACCACGTTAACCAATTTAGCCATCGACCCAAGTAAGTCGCAATTTAACACCCCATTTCACAACCACGTTAACCAATTTAGCCATCGACCCAAGTAAGTCGCACTTTAACACCCCGTTAACCAATTATATGGTCCGCATCCTCCTCAGTGTTCCCCCGAGGGAAGCTGCGGGCAATTTTTTTTCTTGAGATTAAATTCGAATATAGGCGTTTAACTTCGAATAGAGAGATTGTGCACTTGAGATGCAGGAACTGACCAAGAGAAGTGTGCAACATATGCTTTTGTCAATTACTCAGAGGTTGGGTCGAAACAAAGTGTACTCGAAAAATTTCAATGCATTATGTGTGACAATTTCACTGGATCTGACACTGTACAATTCTCTGGCCATATAATGAAGATGAAGAGCCTCTGAAAAGAATGTTGTTGACCATAAGGTACATTGCGATTACTTGACCATAACAAGTAATGCTATCAAATAGTTAAATAGCTTACATTTCCTTGATAGTGTTAGAATCTGGCTCTTAGCTGGGTCTGGTGTAAAGGAGTCTGCCCAAAATGTCACTGGCACCGATTTTTCGCTGCCTTGGTTTGAAGAAACTGGTGGGGCGCAAGGTGAATCTACGCATAGAGCCATCAAGTCGTTGGGCATGGCAGTCAGTGATCTTGTCCTTGCACAGGGGAAGGCCTTTTTGTCTGTGAAAGTGGGTGCGAAAGCTAAACTGGCCTGGCTGCCTGAAATCAAGCAAATGTGATAGCAACAATTTTGTTTCCTGTGTAATATTATTAGATAAGTGTGTTTGCTGTAACGAATCAGCATAAAAGAAAAGGATTTGCGAAAGTATGAAAGAGATAACATAGTGACTCTTGCAGCAATATATCTGAGCAGAATACCAGGATGCATCACTAAATCTCTATACAAGTCTCTGTCTATTAAAAACAAATAGATATACGGGCGTCCATACATAGCCGCTATTGAAGGATGCTATGAAGCTTTGCCGCTCCAAGCCCCAAAGACACTGTCTTACCAGCAGCATTTATTTGATTTGTTCCTTCACTTAGAAAAACAGAAGCTTCAGAAGTAGTGGAGACAATGTCATCTCTTCTTGACATGGAAAGATGGTCCAACATACCACGGCGTGGGATCTACAAGTTACAGTGCATGCCTATTACCAGGCCTATATTGAAAAGCCCCGAGAACAGCCGCAATTTTCTAATCCAACATTAACCATACACAGTGATCTGTTGAGCCAAAACACCTTTTGAGCCCATGGCCTACTGACAGCATTCAATGAAAAACCGTAGACTCAGTTGCATCAGTTGTCTAAGTTAAGTACATTGACTTGTGAGGATTGACGAGATATGTGTGATGTTTCTGTAGGATGCAGTCTATATAATTTCTCTTTTATAGCTATGATGGCATGCTGTTTTCATAAGCTTAACTGTGCAAGTATCTTTCAGTGGTTCTTGCCTGTACACTGCATTTGAGGTATGTATGCAAATCATTTTTCCACGTAGCTCTCCTTAGAATTCACTGATAGAGTCTTTCAACAGTGAATAGTCATATTTGGGATATAGTGTCAAGCAGTGGTTAATGCTAAAATAAGCATGCCAACACAAATTGTATCAATGGGCATAGCACGTAATTTATAAGCTTGTAGTCATGACACCCGCATAAGATTGATGTTTAACTCATTTAAACCTTTTTACGTGCAAAAGATATTTGAAGAAGCCAAGAAAGCTGAAATGAATACCTACCTTACAAATGTGTTTTCGTCTGTGCACTCGGTGTTCAAATGCAATTTGTTTTCTGTGCTTCGGTTCTTGGGCATCTTGATACGCTTGAAGATGATCAGAGCAGCTGTGTTGTTGAGTTGTCTTGTTGGGCAATAATCAGACAATGACTGGCCGTCTAATTTGCAAAATGCACGACCGAATGTGAGACCGAGGCAGCGAGGGGTAATTATGGCCTCTTCAGCGTGCTTTTGTTTGTCCGGCATTCAGTGACAAATTGACAGGAAAGAAGAGCATTGTAGACACACTAACAGAGAAATGTCTTGACGGACGAACAAGTCGACTGAAACTAAAAGACACAGACTGAAAGATGAACACAGAGAGACGTCGTGATGTATAGAGTCAGTAACTTACAGACGTCAAGAACCACAGATACAGAGATATATGTACAAGAGACAAAGCTGTACAGATGGACTGACAGAAAGACAGGCTGTGACATTAGATGGACAATATAAACAGAACAATTACTAGATGCAGAGACAGGCAGAAAGCAGACATACGAACAGAAATGCAGACAGACGTATGGATGAAGCGTCACATATACAAAGATGGTGGAACGACATTTGAACGGAGAGAAATGTGCACAGATGAACGGGCAGACATACATATAGACAAGTGGACTGAAGAACAGAAAAAGACATACCAACAGATGAATGGACGTGCAGATATACAAGAGTGAAAGACTGACAAAAACAGCGACAAAAACACAGACAGAGGGTGATCAAGAGAGATGTACAGCATAACACGTGAGCTCTCGCTAGTCAAGCACAAGCCTATTATTAACAGGACAATACACAAGCTTCCAGGCCCTGGCATCTACTTTGGCCGCGGTGATCTGTGCTATACCAGTGATTGTGTGAGCCAGTCCCGTGAGTCTGTCACTACCAGCCAGTCGAGCAAGTCAGGCAGTCAGAAGGGCCAAGAAGCGTCAGCACAGAAGCAGGTTCTATCCATCGAGCGACGATTGTTCCAAGCCACACCAGGGAGTGTATATGGTTGGGCTAGGTGACCTAGGTTTATGAGGGCGACATTTAAGGAGTATTCACTGTAGAAAACCAAGAAAAAAGCTCTGCACTCTGCTCTCCGTAAAGAAAGCACCGGGCTCTACATACATGCAGATGCAGTGACATGGGGAAACGCATGGAGAAAAACGGTAAAACGAACGGGAGCATAAAGGGCGTAGCCCTCTTCTCTGTCTACGTAAACGCACTCTAAATTTCATCACCATGCACATAGACCAACTGGCCCGAACATCTACACTAGTTGGCATAGCTCGATGGTACTGCTTTGGTGCCGCTGCAACCGTCGACCACCCTTGTCACCCGTGCCACAACAGACTTGCTGGTGGCACACCGCTGCTGGGACGGCTGCAGCTGTTTTTTCTTATGGCAGTACACCTTACGTTTAGACACCCCGCACATTAATGGTGAGGCTTCTCCATCCACAGTTTCTGTTATCATGGATGCAATTGAAACACGAGCATTATACAGAAAGCTTTATATATCGACAACTTCCTTTACACTAGTCAGCAACTTCATACGTTATGGGTCTCATGACCCAGCTTGCTTCTCAAGTATGACTTCACTTTGAAGCTGTATAAAAAACTGGCTTTTTCGAAGCGTGCGAGTGTGTGTGTGTCTTTACGTGTGTTTGCGTGCGTGTGTGTTTGTGTATAAAAAGACAGACAGCCACACAGGGAACGACAAATGGATACCAAGACTTCAAACGGACCAATTGAATACACAGAGACGCGAAAAAAAATATAGAGGCACAGATGCCGACCGACAGGTGGACAAAGAGACGGACACAGAGACCTACTTAAGGACAGACATGTGAACCAATGGATAGATATGCGGAACACCCACATACAGAGAGACGGAAAAACAGGCAGGATAGAGGCACAGACGAAAGAAAAGGGACAGTGAAACGATGGATAATTCACTCACAGACAAGTGAACAGGCGGATAAATACACAAAGCTCACCTACGGGGCAATGGACTGACGGGCAGCATAGAGACACCGACGCAAGGGATGGACGGGGAAAAGAACGGACTACGAGACGGTCACAGACACACAGACGAACTAACAGATGGACAGATAATCAGGAAATCTATATACGGAGAGATGCATGGACGGGCAGAAAGCGAGACAGGCAGACGGACGGACAAACAGACAGAAATAGAGATGTACAGATGCACAGAGAAAAAGACGGGCTGGAACAACAGACGGACAGTATAGAAGGAAGAACGTAAAGTGCAAATTCAAGCAGAAAGACAAACAAACAGACATGTGCATACACGTATAGGGGGATTGTCACACATACACAGATTGCCGAACGAACGTGTGGATGGAGAGACAAAGGTACACAAATAGATGGCCAGACAGACATTTGGACGAGCATATGGATGGAGAAAAGACGGACATGCAGACAAATGAATGGATGGGCTGATAGACGAGAGCAAGAAAGACTGACAAAAAGACCAACAAAAACAGAGAGACAGGGAGGAAGATTAAGAAAGACACACAGCCTAACGAATGAGCTCTCGCAAGTCAAGCACCAGCTTAGTACTAACACATCACTACACGAGCTTCCAGCTCCTTGCATCGTCTTGGGCAATGGTGATCTGTGTTATACCAGACATTGTGTCAGTCATTGAGAGCCAGACAAGTGGGTAAGCTTGTCATTACCAGCCAACCGAGCAAGTTATGTAGTCAGCAGGGCTAAAAAAATCGCTGCATATTCATGAGGTGAATGACGACGAGTAAGGTGAAGCAGACGGATGCACGGCGGACGCACAGATGCACAGCGGACGTATGGACGAACGGACGCTTGTACGGACGGACGGACGCAAAAAACGGCCAGACGGACAGATGCAAGAACGGACGGACAGATGCACGTCAGACACATGATTGCACGAACGGACGGTCGGACGCGTGAATGTTTCGCTCCACTCATCATTCACTCCACAGATATGCTGCGAAAACCATCAACGCCATCTAGTTATATTATTCCCAAGAACTTATACAACCCCATCTAATGAGCGACTCGAATAGAGAGAGGTTACTTACTACTACTATAGAGGAGGAAACGACCCATGGGGAAGGAGCTTCGCCCTAAAAAACAGACAAAATGTCGAATTGATGCAAACATGGTTGAACAGATGGATAGAGAAACACAGTGATCATATTTTATACAGAAAGATAGAGGCATAGATGCATACAGACGGATGGCGAAAACCATGGAGGAAAAGACAAATTGAGTGACATACGTAGAGAAATAGACACAGAATGATACACAAAAAAAACCTCGTACGAAGAGAGGGACCGACAGGCAGAATAAAGGCGCAGACGCAGACAGATGGGCAGTGAAAAGAACGCACGAAGAGGCTGACAGAGAGAGAGAGAGACAAATGACCAGAAGGATAGATACACAAAAATTCACCTCCGAAGATATGCACAGACAGGATGAAAACGAGACAGGCAGACAGACGGACACATGGACCGACCCGCATACAGACTAACTGGTGGAGATGCACGGATTGGCGAAACAACAGATTTTTGAACAGACAGTGCTGAATCATAACAGAAAAATGGGGACAGAGACAGTCACGCAGACAAACACAGACAGATACACAGGAAAACAATGACAAATGCTTACAAGCAGGTAAATGCCGAAAATAATGAACGAAGACAGGACAGACTAAGATACAGGCATATGAACAAACATACGCAGTCAGAAACCGACAAAAGACTACAGTGGGACAGAGTGAAACGGTGTCAGATGAACGTGTAAACAAAGGCATAGAGAGAAAGGTGAACAGACGATGAGGCAGACAAACATGAAGAGATATGCAGGAAGACAAATAGTCAGACAAATGCAGATAGCAATTCAGACAGACAGGTCGGCAGAATAACAGATCACTAGGTAGAGAGAAAGGTGCACACTGAGAGTGACAGTCTGACGAAGAGACGCCCGTGGACAACCAAAAGGTGCTTGTGAGGCACTTAATTATTACGGGTTCGATGGTATGGCCGTTGATGTCCCACCTTGACTTTCATAATGTCTCTGATGACCTGCAAATACAATTAATCATAAATAATATACTGTGCGTATAGTGGACAGAAATAACTGCCAGTTCAAGCTTATCATACACTTTTTCGAATAACTGCTGCAAAGTTCTTTGTTGAGGGCCTATAGAGTATAACCATGCATGGGGTCATGTTATTTACTCATTTGTAATATCCTCTTCCTAAAATATCCAGAGAAAAACCACTACTTTGAATATGTATTATTTTGATATCAGTTAACAATATAAATAACAAACTTAATATATGATATGACCTGCTGAAGAGCTAAGTGATTCTCCCACATTACTACACTGAAGTAAAGGTGATTTAAATTAACTGAATCTATCACCAAGAGACTGACACAAACTAGTTTTTGAAACAGCCTATTTCTCACAAACCTGCATGGTTATAACAGTACAGTAATTTATGTTGAACCATCAATACAAATTAAGCCTGAAGGCAAGTCAATAAACTCTCCTACTATAATATGATTGCATTGCTTAAAACAGGCTCCAATAAAGATCGAATCCAAGCACCACAAATTGTTAAGCAGATTTCATGATAGGGGTCCTTATCTGCTTTTATGCAATAAGCATTCTATATACATGCTCATAAGTCAGCATGCTGCATTCGCGCGATATAAATGAGTTGAGGACTGCTGGCAATCATAGCCTATCTTCGCACTGCAACACGCTCGATACCAAGGAACCAATAAAGCATTTGGGAAAAGTTTTGCATCAACACATCAAGACCTTTAGGCAGCTTCAGTTAGGACCAATTTGCTATTCGTCATCATCAGCTTGACTGCACTCACTGCAGGGCGAAAGCTTTTTCCCAGATCCACAAATCAACCCAGTCTTGTGCTTTCTGCTGCCACAATGCACTTGCGAATTTTGGAGTCTAATCAGCCCACCTAACTTTCTCCCCTTCCTGTGTTTACCTTCTCTAGAAATCCTTTTTTCTTTCAATTGTAAATGACAGCAGAGTTACTTCAAAAACGTTCAGAGTACTTTTGTGGCACTTGCCGTTCTTTGGAGCATTGTAGTTGAAATTATCAATAGCTCGTGCTCAGACATTCATGCCTATAAGTGAGTACAGTTGAGAAGCCAGCATCAGCTCAAATGATCCTGGAAGTTTAGCAACATTGACAATCCAAGATCAGGGAGCACCAAAAGAGAATAAATTTATTTACAGAAAGCTTACTCTGAAACAGCAGGCACCTCATTCTTAGGTGAATTCCCCAAACCTAAACATGTTTTTCATTACAGGGCATTCATATTAGGGTGGTAAGGCACGACGAGAGCGCAAAATGGAAATATCGCATTTGACCTGTTCGAAGTACCCAGTTTTGCTCTCATTGTGAATCATGGTTTTGTGGGCACATATTCATTTCATGAATGTGCTGTATTAGCCCTTTGCTGGTTCTAATATTTACAGCGAAAGCTGGTGTGAGACAACAACACTGGTCACACTGGACGGACAACTACCACGCCGCGCGTTAATATAAAGGCAATTTGGAATTTAGGCAGAGGCACAATTTAACAGTGTTCACGAAGCAATAATTTTTGTTTATTTCTGTATCTACATAAATAAACAAATGTGCGGTAGAACAAAGAGCATGAAGATGAATGATTCAAAAAAGTCTTGAAAAGACAATATTGTGCCTCAATTTATTTAAGGAGCAGACAGCCGAAATGCATATCTGCTCTTCAAGTGGTCTGTGTATGAAAAGTTAGAAAGCAGAAATACTGATGGAAGAATAGCCGTTAGTACAACCTGCCTTGGACGATGCTAAAGCAATACATAAATATACAAGCAATTGCTCACAACAGTGCATTGAGTGAAAAAAAAGTGTGCATACTGTCATTAAGCCATTTTCGGGCATTTCATTGTGAATGCATCGACGAAGTTTGGCTTCACGTGCAGAAGGCATTCATAATATGCCTTATTAAACCTGCAAACAAAAACACAAATAACAGATACATGTATGATGAGACTGGTGATGATAAATACTGGTGAATTCATAGTTATTGTATCCAGTATTTAAAAAGGCAATTTTTGACAGTGCCTGAGTGATTTATACATAGTGTAAAGATGTTAAACTCACAAAATATTTGTGCTTGTTTTATTTCACTGAAGTAAAATTTGGTGGTGTGAAAATTATCAGTAAGCAATCTTGCGCTATGCATATGCGAGATCACTGAGAACTTAAGCATTAAGTGGACAAAGTCATCAACTTACTGTTCCAGATCCTCATACGATCTGCTATGTCACCTAACATTCGAAGTAATTGTTGTTGCGAATGAAGATTTCATTTAGCCAGAGACTCACACCTACGGCTTTTTGAAACAGCTTACAGTTTTTTCCGCATACCTGCATGTTGAATTATTGTACAATGTTATGATGAAGCATTAATTGTTTTGATCACAAAAGCAATGAATTCAGATCTATCGCAAAGCCATGCGACTTCTTAAAAGCATCACATTTCCAAAATGAATTCATTGCACCTTTGGCTGTCTGGTTTGATGTAAATAACAGTACATTGGCACATGCCCGAGTCTACAAGCTGAAGTCGAATAGTTAGATCAACCACAGCCATTAAAGATACGCTGGTCAACACACTGCATAGATTAGATGTGATAAAACACATCTCTGCCCTAGTGCAAGTACGAACGTTACAAAAGACCAAGACCTAACTGCATTTACAAACATTTCTGACGAGATGATATCAATTGCACAAGAACTCAAATTTCATAAGAGTGATCCACCCCTTAACAATTCACGCAAAACCCAATTTCAACCCAGGTTGGTACTTAAGTTGCTTCGCATGAAGTTCACTTCGACAGTGCATGAGATCAGTTTTCTTGATTTCTCCAAGCGTCCTTTCTTCTTGAGATAGTTAGGGGTTTAAGTTCGAATATAGAGATTACACACTTAAGGTGCAGGAACTGACCAAGAGAAGAGTGCAACATATGCTTTTTCCATTTACTCGGAGGTTGGGCCGAAACAAAGCACAGTCTAAAAATTTCAATACGTTATGTGTGACATCTTCATTGTATCTGACACTATATTTCTCTTCCCGTATAATGAGAATCGTGAGTCTGAAAAGAATGTTGTCGGCCATTAGGAAGATTGCAAACACTTGGCCGTAACAAGTAATGCTATAAAATGGTTAAACAGCTTACATTTTCTTGATTGTGCGAAATGTGTCCATCCAAATTGTCACTTGTGCCAATTATTTGCTGCTTTCATTTGAACTAGTGGGCACAAAGGTGAATCTACTCATAGAGCCACCAAGTCTATGAACAGCAGTCAGTGAACTTGTTACACATGGGAGGGCCTCCTTGGGTGCGAAAGTTTCGTCTTCCAGCACGTGAAAGCTAAACTGGCCTGGCTGCCTGAAATGAAGCAAATGTGATAGCAATGAATTTTTCGCTCTGTAATCAAATTAGACAACAGTGTTTACCATAATGAATCAGTGTAAAAAAAAGCTTCGCAGCAGTCTGAAAGAGACAAAATATTGACCCTTGCAGCAACACATTCGAGCAGAACAAAGATTATTCACTGTAGCCTTCACATGACTGTCTATAAACACAAAGATATACAGGCCTGCATACACAGCACTTATTAAGGCATGCTCTGAAGTTTCACCGCTTCAAGCTATAAATATACCGTCTTATCAGCAGCATTTATTTGACTTGTTCCTTCACTCACCAAAACAGAAGCCTCAGCAGTATTGGAGATACTGTCATCTTTTCTTGAAATGGAAAGCTGGTCTGACGTACCATGGTGTGGGTTGTTCAAGTTACGGATGCCTATCACTATGCCATTATTAAAAAGCCCCAAGAAATGCGGTAATTTTCGAATGCAACATTAACAATATGCAGTGATCTGTTGAGCTAAGACACCTTTCCAGGCCATGGCCTATGTACAGCATTCAACGAAATACTATATTCTCAGGTGCATCAGTTGTTTCCATTAAGTATACTGACTTGGGAAGAGAGTGATGTGTTATGTGTGTGATCTTTCTATAGAGTGCAGTCTAAATTTTTTCGTAGCTATGATGCCATGCTGTTTCCATAAGCTCAACTAAGCAAGTACCTCATTTGTTCTTGCATACATACCTAATCCAGAGCAGCATGCATGCAAGTCATCTTTCCGCATAGTTCTCTTTGGAAATCACTGATAGAGTCTTCCAGTAGCGAATGGTCAAAGTTTAGATATAGTGTCAATCAGTGGTTAATACTCCTACAAACATGGGAAAACAGGATTTATCACTGTGCGTAGCATGTAATTCATAGGTTTGTAGTCATAATACCCAGAAAAGGCTGATTTTTCACTCATTCGAACCTTTCTTTTACGTGGGAATGATATTTGGAAAAGCCTAGAATAAAAATTGAATACATACCTTACAAATGTGTTTTTGTTGGTGCACTCGGCGTCGGAATGCAATGTCATTTCTCTGCTTTGGTTCTTAGGCATCGCGATACGCTTGAAGATCAGTGCAGCTGCGTTGTGTCGTCTTGTTGGGCTCTGTTCTGAAAATGATCAGCCGTTCAATGGGCGAAATCCACGAAGAAATGCAGGACCGAGGCAGCGAGGGGTAATCAATGGCCTCTTCGGGGTTCTTTTGATTGTCCGGCAGACAGTGACAAATAGACAGGAAGGAAGAGCCATGTGGAAACACAGACAGAAAATGGGCGAACAAATGGACTGAAAAACTGAAAGACTGAAGGACCGATGTAAAGATGAACACAGAGCGAGAAAAATGTCCTGAAGAATGGACTCCTACTCTTACAGATGTGCAAAACCACACAAGGAGAGACAAGGGTAAAGGAGACAGAAAGGCAGATGCACAGATGCACCGAAAGACAGACTGGAACATTAGACTGCCAATTTAGACAATAGAACGGACAGATGCACAGACGGACAAAAAGCAGACGGACTGACAGTACAGCAGACAGACATATGAATGGAGCATCACACATACACAGATGGCCGAACGGACGTGTGAATAGAGAGAAAGTGTCGCACAGATGAACAGGCAGACAGACGGACAAGCAGACAGATGTACAAAAAGACAGACTTATGGACTGATGGATGGACGCGCAGATAGACAAGATAGACAAAAACAACTAAAATTCAGAGACAGAGAGGGCGATTAAGAAAGATGGATGTACAGCCTAACAAGCAAGCTCTCACGTTTCAAGCACTAGCCTACTATTAACAGGTCAATACACGAGCTAGCAGGTCCTGGCATTGACTTCAGCAGTGGTAATTTCTGCTATACCATTGATTGTGTCAGTCATTAGGAGCCAGTAAAGCGTGTCAGTTTGTCATTACCAGCCAGACAAGGGAGGCACCAGTCAGCAGGGCCGAAAAAAAACACTGCATATTCACGAGGTGAATGAGCACAAGTAAGGCGTAGCCGACCGACACGCAGATGCATGGATGGATGGACACACGGCGGACGCACGGGGGGACGCACGGTATAGGCACGGATGAATGCATGGTAGACGCACGGTAGACGCACGGACGGACGCACGGTATAGCCGCAGACGAACGAACGGTATAGGCACGGACGGACGGACGCACGGACGCTTCGCCCCACTTATTCACTCCATGGATATGTTGTGAAAAACACTAACATCATCTAGATATATTATTACCAAGCACATATACAATGCAATCTATTGAGCGACTCAAGCTGGAGGTTGCTACATATTACTATTACAAAAGAGGGAACAAAAGCACGACATAAAAAACTTTGCCCCTGAAAGACAGAATGGCGGAAGGATGCAAAGACGGTCTATCGGATGGATAGAGAGACACCGCGAATATAGACAGAACAGTAGAGGCATAAACGCGGACAGATAGACGGTGAAAACACCGGACGAACAGACGGACAAAGACATACAGAGAAACAGACAAATGGACAGATGAATAGGAACACAGAAAAACCGATTTCAGAATGACAGAAAGTCAGGCAGGAAAAAGACACAGGCTCATACAGATGGACAGTAAAAAAACAAACGAGGAGACAGACAGAGAGACATACAGAAACAAAAATGACAGATGGATAGACACAGAAAATCCACGAATACAAAGACGCACTGACGAGAGAAGGAGAGACAGGCAGACAGACGGACGGACAGGCATGCGTAGAGATGGACGGATGGAGGGATGCATAAATGGATAAAACGACATTTTCGGACAAGGTGTATAACAAAAATAGAGACAGGCAGAAGCATAGATGAACACAGACAGATAGACAAGGAAATGATGGCAGACAAATTCGTACGCAGGTAAATACAGAGACAGATAAATATATTAACGTGTACAGGCTGATAGACTAACAAACATAGTCGGATGAACGGACATAGGCAATCGGAGACAGAAAGAAGACTACAGAGGGACATATTGAAACACTGTCAAATGGACTTACAGACAGAGGCAGACCGAAACCCAGAACAACAATGAGGCAGATAAATGGACAAAGAAATGCAGATACTTAGAAAAATAGACGGGCAGAATAACATACACCTATATAGAGAGGAAAGAGCCCACTGAGAGTGACAGTCTGACAGGAAGGCGCCAGTGGACAACCAGAAGCTACTCGTGAGGCATTTCATCTTGAAGGAATCGATGATGTGGTCATTCAATTCCCACCTTGACTTTCATGTCTGAGAGAAGGTGTGAATACAATTAACCATTTTCATATTTTAATATGGGTACAGTGGACAGAGATAACAGCCAATTCAAACCTATTGTAGACACTTTTTTTAAGTACCTGCTGCTAAATGCTTCATAAACGGCCTATAGAGCATAACCTTACATGGGCTCGTGTTATTTACTCAACTAATATATCCTCTTCTCAAAAATATCTAGTGGAAAATCTGTATTATGCATATGTTTATATTTAGATACCAGTTAATTGAAATCACAAACTTAATTTGCCATATGAGCTGCTGAAGTGCTCCACTATTCTCCTACATTACCACGTTGATGTAAAGGTGATTTAAATTAACTGAATTTATCACCAAGAGACTGACACAAACTAGTTTTTGAAACAGCCTATTTCTCACAAACTGGCATGGTTAACACAGTACATTAATTTATGTTGAATAATCAATACAAATTAAGCCTGAAGGCAAGCCAATAAACTCTCCTACTATAAAGTTATTGCATTGCTTAAAACAGGCTCCGATAAAGATCGAATCTAAGCACCACAAATTGTTAAGCAGATTTCATTGTAGGGCTCCTTTTCTACTTTTATGCAATAAGCATTTTATGCGAATGCTCACGAGTCTGCAAGCTGCAGTCGAGTGGTTTAAATCAGCAGACCTAGGCTAGAAATCATAGCCTATCTTCGCGTTCCAACACGCTCAACATTGAGGAACCAATGAAGCATTTGTGAAAATTGAGCATAAACACATCAAGACCTTTAGGCAGCTTCGCTTAGGGCTAATGTGCTATTCGTCATCATCAGCATGACTGCACCCTCTGCAAGGCGAAGCATTTTTCATGATCCACCAATCAACCTAGTTTTGTGCTTTCTGCTGCCACTAGGTACATGTGAATTTTGCAGTCAAATCAGCCCACATAACTTTCTGCTCTCCCTGTGATTTCCTTCTCTGAAAATCCTATTAATTGTAAAACGACACAATAGTCACTTGAACAGAATACTTTTGTAGTACTGACCGTTCATAGGAGCATTGTAGTTGAACCGTTCATAGGAGCGATGTAGTTGGAATAATCGATAGCTTGTGCCTAGACATCCATGTCGAACATCGGCTACAGTTGAGAAGCCAGCATAGGCCCAAATGAGCCTGCAGGTTTAGCAACATTGACAATCCAAGATCAGGAAGTACAAAAATACAATAAAGCGCTTTACAGAAAGCCTACTCTGAAACTTCAGATTCTTCATACCTAGGTTAATGCCCCGAACTTCAACGAGTTTGTTATTACCAGACATTCTTAATAAGTTGGTTACTGATGACGAAAGCGCAAAGTGGGGACACCACTTTTGACCTGTTCGACGAAACCAGTGTAGCTATCATTATGAATCATGGCTTAGTGGGGGCATAGTGATTTCACGGTTCTGCTATATTAGTCCTTATCAGGGTGTATTATTTACAGTGAAAGCTGGTGCGAGATCACAACACTGGTCACGCACGGCACGGCAGTTGTCTGCCACGCGTGAATATTTTATATTCAAGCGTGGCGCAATTCAGGCCTAATCAATATTTCGTAGTGTTCAAGCTGACTACGGGTAGTTACGCATCCCCATTATTACTTGTTAGACTAGAATTAACAATAAGAAAGATGAGCACTATTTAATATGTTCGATTTTATACAAAGTCATTTAGTGGGCTAACAGTTGTCAGACGACAACGAGGCCCAACGAGATAAGAAAAGTACTTTTACACACCATGCTTACTATGACACATGCATTCTCATTTAAGACCATTCGGTTTTGATTGTAACACGACAGGATGGTCGTTTCAACAAAAGCTAGGAGATCTGTAACACCATACTCACTACGACACACACACTTCATTTAAGACCATTTGTTCTCAATTGTAAAACCACATGATAGTCACTTAGAAGAAGTTCGGAGCACTTCTATGACGCTATAGAAAAGTGCTTTTGTAACACACGATGCTTGCTAAGACAATTGCAGTCACTCCTAAGACCATTTGCTTACAATCGTAAAAGGACAGCAGAGTGACTTTAAAAAAGTTGAAATGCTTCTGAAGCACTGACCATTCCCAGGAGCGTTGTACAGTAGTTGGCACCATGGATAGCTTGTGCCCAGACATCCATGGCAAACACCCAATTGAGGAGCCAGCATCAGCCCGATTATGCTTCAGGTTTAGACACATTGACAAGATTAGGAAGCACAGAAATGCAAAAAAAAAATGCGTTATACCAAGCCCGTTTTAAAACTGCTCGCTTCCAATGCCTATGTGAATGCCCCAATCCTCCCCGAGTTTTTATTCCAGGAAGGACATTCATAATTGTTTGTTAAGTCAAGATGACAATGGGAGGACACAGACGTAGGCGGCTAGACAGAAAGATTTGTATATAGATGTCGAAAGTGCCTGCTGTACGCAAAAAAGTGCTTAGCATTTAATATGCACGATCACCGATGCACGCAATGTGGTAAGCGCCACTGGAAAGTGGTTAACGCTAGTGACACTCACAATAAACAAGGGGGAAAATCAGGAAACAAAGCGCACATGGGCGAGCACACGCGGACAACGAAGCTCGCGTGCTCGTTTTTGTCCAGACTGCACTTGTGCTCTAATGTTTCTCGCTCCCCAAAAAGGAACTTGAACACCTTATTAGTTACCGTCGATGATGAATTCTGGAGACAATAGTATTAGGTTATAGCCCTTGGTTTTAATGAGCTGATTTAGAATCACCTACACTAGCTTAAGAAGTGTAGTCTATTTAGCAATTGTTTCACAAGGTAGTCATAACAAAACAGTATATTGTATGTTCAGATAAGCGTCAAATTATAAATCTATAGGTATTGGCCTATGCTGCGTTCTCACTTCGAGCCGACTGTCAGCAAGTGGATATCCGTGTGCCTGGTAAGGGAAGTAGTTGCGTGCACATTGGAGGTGTTACCAGACTAAGCTGGGCACATATATCTTCAATAGGTATCGCGATAGGATACATGATGCTTGGAGATACACACACAAGATACTGCTGCATGCAACGATTGTATCCGATGCAATTCACGCCAGTTATGTTCTAGAATACTTTGATACATTCGCAAAACTATTGTAGACACCCATAGATAAGAAGTGAACTGAAACGCCCAATACAGTTTTCATAAAAATAAGTTTAATATACCAGATATGAAATATTCATAATGCATAAGGCTCAGAGTACTAGGCATGTCCACAATATTTTCTTGGGCAGCGTCTGGGAATCTTCGTCTAGCATTGCCATAGGAAAGACCACACAAAGGCTGAGCCGCTCTTGTGGGGGTAGCTTTCGAACCCCAAAAAATAAAATGCGGATTTCTTTCCGTCATCTAGTGTCGATTAGTCAATGAACCTCAAGGTGCTTCCGCAAATTCACCACACAATATCTGAGCTTTTTTCCCTTCAAAACACGTCCAGACGGCCGCTACAAGAGGAGCATGGTTTCTCAAAGGCAAACAGCGAATATCTAGTGGCATCTGCTTCCGATCTTATGGACTCGTTGAAAAAATGTGTTCATCACGCAGGTGATGAGACTCAAACTTCTCAGATGGCCTTGTGTAACAATGTATCTCAATTAAATTTTCCACGAGAGCGCAAACTGAGAAGACTGTCCTGTCCTGTGTGCGTAGTTTCTACTATCATGACTTATGGCTTAGTGGGTGCATCAATGCCATTTTGAGGTCCTCCTATACTAACCCTTCTCAGGTTCTACATTTCTGACGGGGTGATATGAAAACGAGCCGTCATATTGAAATCCGAAGTACAAGGAGCAATAAATATGCAAATTCAATCAAGAGTAAGTAGTATTGGAAGAAAAGTCTGCCATGTAGTTTCCACCGATTTGCGAGAGTTTCTAAAACGATGAAAATTTGTCGAACATTCCCCTGACGGCACCATCTCGTGATTAAATGAACGACTAGTCTCAATTGAACAGCCGAGGCAAGTGGCATAGAACGCTCCTCAAGTTTGAAGAGGAAATTAGAGCGCACTCCATTTTAACGGAGCACCGCCACCTGCAGTTGAGCCTTATATGAGCCTTCAAACACTTTGGTCGATTCCGGCAAACCTTGCTTAACAGCATACATCAATCGTCTTTTGTCCATTCGGCTTTTCTTTTTGGTGCTTAAATTGTCGAGTACAGCCGTTGTCTGTGAGAATGTGCCTGCTTGCCAAGAAGTATGTAGTATCAAAAAAATATTTCAAAGCGTCAAACTTGATAATCGCGCTGAACAAGAAGAACTATCAAATGTGATGATTGCGATGCATTTATTGATGGATTCATTACTCAAGCTAAAGAAAACACGTGATAACTTGATTCTTTATTCGTCTCGTTCAAAAGAACATGCAAAAGAAAATAGTGCATGAAATTTGATTTGCTGGTTTCATCTGAAATCGATGTATATTAAGGTCTCATAAAACCTGACCGACATTTATTGCCCATGCACCACTGCATCGTCCTTCGAATGAGTGGTCACACAATTTTTCTTGAGAGTACAAAAACTTAGGCAAGATATAAGTGACCCAATGTTGCGGTAATTGCAATGGTTGATAGAGGAGATTTTTCTTTTGGCGAGCCGATAAAGACGTTTATGTATCGTGGTAGATTACAAGGTTGGGCAGAACATTTTGTACTGTATACCAGAGTACGCCCACATAATGACATGCTTTTTTTTTTAGAAATCGCCTTGTAAGAACAGTATATTCAACTGAAATATTGAGCCCGAAAAGGGCAACTACGAATGCGCTCACGCGAACATTCATATTATGAATGCAAGAGCTCGTTGAACACATTTGGCAGGAAGCAAACGATTTGGTTTTCCAAGATGTCCAGTTGGGTGAATGCTTGTTTTATTTCATCATGCATTTTTATGACAGCAGGGCTAGTTGGAAACTTCTTATAACTTTCGGGCGTTGTCTAGCGGCAAAAAGATACACTAAATATTTACTAATTTAGTATTTATTTGTTTATTTACAGTATATCGAAGCCTTATTGTTCATGGAGATGAGAAACTGCACAGTTTACCTTCGGAAACACGATTGGTGCCGTAAGGCATACAAGCTCACAGCAAAGCAAAACAAAGCATACATAGGAGAACCTGCTCATTAGCAAGATACCATGGCTAATCTGAGAGTGACGCATATATAGGATGACACAAGCCAATGATCATAAAAACATACCCACCTGTATGAAAATTGGTACTTCCATGCTATTGTGCAAGGCACAACAGGCACTCGTAGGAAAAAAAAAAGCTCGCCCCGAAAAAAGTTATAATCATGAAGCACGCTGAGTGGGCAATTTCGTATCTAGCCAGACCAACTACAATGCACCTAAATGAACGTGCAGGAGTGCTTCACCCCCTTCAAACTATTCGGCATAGAGCGATGCCCCTAAAACCTATTGCGCAGTCAATTAGTGTAATGCCATGTCATCTCACGCCATCTTTGGCCATGCCAAGGAGGCATAAACCTTGTTTTGCCTCCACACTTCCGCAGAAAATTATTTGTACGCTCCTGCCAAATGCGCCAACTTTCATCGTTAGGTGCAACCTCACCTCCAGGCGAGAATCAACGCTGCTTTCTGATGCAGCTGAAAATATCTATTTCTTCTGATGTGTAATTCTAATGCTATTGAGATTCATCTACTAGATAACTGCGCAGCAGATGTGGCAAATGGAAGGAACAAAACGAGACACACGAGCGCCCACATGTCGTTCCATTGTCGCGCAATTTGCTAGAAGACGAACCTGTAACAATTCGCCGAGATTTCAACACTTGTTAGGCTAATAAGAAGGTTAATTCCGAGACAACTCACTCTTTAGCGGTGGAGCTCACAAAAGTGGTGTAGACGAAATAGCGCACAATTCTGTGTCGACCACGGCGTAACACGCACTGGTCAAAACAGGGTCGAATATATGCTTGTGCGAAGGAACGCTGTTGACCAAACTACAGCATCTGATATCTATCGAAGGCCCGACCAAATTTCCCAGACGAGACAGGCTTATCTCCGGTAGCTATAGCAACCGAAGCTTTGCTTGAAATACGAAATCCACACCGCTACTCTAAACGAGTGAAAAGCGGCTGAATACTAATTGACAGCTTAGGTCGAGTTGGTCATGTGATCGTCTGTCGCGGAACTCTGTTTTCGGTTGACACGTTGTGGTGCTTCGTTGTGGCTACGGAAAAACGTGCTTCCGCCATTTCGCTACCGGGTGCGGGTCGTCTCTGCTTTTTTGGACAAACCCTCTCGCGATGGTCCTGGCCAAGTAAATAAAAGTGGAGGGTTTCCAAGCACCCAAATGATAAGATCATAAAAAATGATCTGGTAGAGTTCTTCGAAAATTTTGCTCTTCTATGGTCGTTAACCCAAACCACTTCTAACTACACAAGTATTAAATGTCTTCCTTCACGATGGTTCCGTCGGAACATTCAATAATTGCATTCATGGTCTCAAAGCTGCCTCAGAAGCTAAGATAATAATAATCGTTCGGGTTCAACGACACCACACCATCACATGATTGCCATAGACGCGATAGAGGAGAGCTCCGGAAATTGCGGTAGCCTGGGCTTTTTAACATGCCCCTTAATCTAAGCACACAGGCTTCAAGGATTCTCCTACCATCCAAAGTGTAGCCTCCTTGCAGCTACCTTAGAAGTCAAAGTAACAGTAATTGTTCGGTATCAACCTCACACAACCGTCCTATGATGACCATGGACACACTAGAGCAGGGCTCTGGAAATTGCAACAACCTGGAGTTTTTGGTGCCCCTACATCGATCTTTAGTGCCCGAAATTGCATCTGGTGTCCTGTGGGCCAGCAACCTTGGGGTTTAATAACTGGATCATGATGGCGAGTCATTGATTGATATGTGGGTTTTAACATCACAAAACCCCCATATGAATATAAGAGATGCCGTAGTGGTGGGCTCCGTAAATTTCGGCCACCTGGGATTCTTCCACGTGCACCCAAATTGAGCACACGACCCTACAGCATTTTCGCTTCCATCTAAAATGCAGCCGCCACAGCCGGGATTCAATCGTGAAACCTGCAGGCCAGCAGCCGAGTATTTTAGCCTCAGAGAGCGAGAGATTGACTTTATTTAAAACATATCCTGAGGAGGCTGAGAAAGGGCCATTCCGACCCTTAATTCAACCTGCAGGCTCCGCGCAGGATGGCGCTGGCAGCCGAAGGCTTGTAGCGATGTCCCGGGCCCTCTGGACCACCTGTAGTTGCTGCTTGTATTAATTGCTCTTGAGGGCTTCCTGCCAAGCCTCTTGGGTATTCAGTTATACTGCGCTGTGGGTAGGGCACAGCCAGAGCATGTGTTCGAAGTTGCAATAGGGATGGTTGCAAAGGGAGCATGTGTGTGGTGTGTCGGAGTCGACTCTGTGTAAAGTGGATGGTGTTTGCAATCTTCTTAGAGTTAGAGCTTGTGCTTTGTTAAGTTTTGGGTGCGGTGCGGGGAATGCACGTCTTTGTCCCCGGTAATGTGAAGTGATCTCGTGGTATGTGAGTGCTTTGTCCTGGCTGTAGACAATTTCGTACCGCTCAATCATCAAGGGGTCATTGTCCGCGGCGCTGCGTGTGAGCTCACGCGCCAGGCGGTTGACCTCTTCGTTGGCATTGCAGTGGTCGAGTCCCGGTAACTGTCCCAAGTGGGCTGGGAACCAGGATACCTAGATTTGAGCTTTCCCTTCCTTAACAAGGGTTTCTTCGCTCTCGTACTCTCTTATTGCGTTGACGGTGAGTTTTCCAGTGCTTCTAGTTACTAGGCCAGCTGCGAACGTTCGTGCCGCCGTCTTAGAGTCTGTGTATATTGTGGAGTAGGCTTGGCAGATTTGCAAGGCTAGCGCGATCAACATTTCCTCTGATTCGTGGACATGGCTTGTTTGGACGGTTGCCGCGTTTATGAGGTTTCCGTCTATATCAACAACCGTTATAGCAAACGCCTCCCTGCCATAGTAGCCGGCGGCATCTACGAATAGCACGTGCGTGTTGTGTTTTTTTTTTGCCTTGTTTATGAGCGCCCTCGCTCTGTCCTTCCTTCGCCCTTTGTTGAACGTTGGGTGAACGTTGCGGGGGATTGGCTCTACCCTAATGTGCTTCCTCACGTCATTACCAAGTTGTGTTTTTTTTCCCTGGTTGAAAAATTGGGCCAATGTCTGCGTCTCGTAGGAAGAGATGGCCTGCCTGCTTCAACGACAGGCGTGTGATCTGTGCCACTCTGAGCCTCAAAAATTTCTTCGGCTGTATTGTGCAGACCAAGTTGCTCGAGTTTCTCGTTGCTTGTGCTATTGGGCAAGCCGAGTGCTGTTTTGAGTCCCTTGCGTAGCATGGAGTCAACCTTTTTTATTTCAGCCTTCGTAAGTTTCAGAAACGGGAACGCGTATGCTACGTGACTTACGAGAAAGGCGTGATACGCCTTCAAGATAATGTCGTCTAGGAGGCCTGTTCTCTTGTCGATTCTAGCAATGCCTCTTCAAAAATTGTTCGTGGTTTTTTCAAGGCGCTTGAGTGCTTTGTTGTGGCCCTCCTTGGCGCTTAACGTTAGCCCTAGTACTTTGACCGTATATACTTGCGGTATCGTTTGGTTGTTCTCAGCTTTGAGCACTACTTGCTGCTCCTCTTCGCCCAAACTTCGTCGAGGATGAAAGAGCGCTAGAGTAGATTTAGTGGGGGACAGTGCGAGTCCAGTTGGCTTAAGAAATTCTTCAGTTGTAGTCAGTGCTTGTTGAAGAATTCCTTCCAAGGCACCATATGAGTGGCCACATGGGACCCATATGGTAATATCATTTGCGTATATGGCATGGTGCACGGATGGGATTTTAGCGAGCTTCTCCGACAACCTGTGCATCGCCACTTTAAAGATCAATGGTGAGAGCACTGACCCTTGTGGGGTGCCGATATTTCCGAGTCATTCGGGTTCGCCGAATCGCTTTTCTATATGCGTATGATGGCGGTTCGGTTCACCAGAAAGCCTTTAATGTAGTTGTAGAATTTCTCGCCTAGGTTCACGTGCGATATTTCACCCAGTATGTGTTCATGTTTTACGGTGTCAAAGGCCTTGGCGAGGTCTAGGGCTAATATGGCGTTGGGCGTGTGGAGGAGGCCGTAACATATGTGTTCTCTTAACATCAACCTG
This sequence comes from Rhipicephalus microplus, assembly GCF_043290135.1. Classification (NCBI taxonomy): domain Eukaryota; kingdom Metazoa; phylum Arthropoda; class Arachnida; order Ixodida; family Ixodidae; genus Rhipicephalus; species Rhipicephalus microplus. The sequence goes on along the minus strand of NC_134707.1, from coordinate 36,926,306 downwards.
GCGTCCTGTGTGGACCGTGCCCTGCGGAAGCCAATAATGTTGCATCGAAAGAGCCCATTGCTCTCAATGTGTTACGTGATACGGTTGAGTATTGCATGCTCAGCTACTTTTCCAACGCAAGATATGAGTGATATGGGCCTTAAGTTATCGATGCTCAGCGGTTTCCCAGGTTTCGGGATGAGCGAAACCTTGGCACTACGCCATTCTTTAGGCACGGTACCCGTTTCCCATGTCTCATTTATCTTCTTAGTAATGATTACAATCGCTTTATCGTCTAGACTCCGTAGCAGTTTATTGTCGATTCCATCTGGCCCTGGCGCCAATCTGCCATTGAGTTGTTGTAGACCGTACCGTATTTCAGCTTCGCTGAATGGTTCGTCTAGCTTTTCTTGCAGTCGACCTCTATATGAGAGATTTTTGTTTTCCCAGGCTACTGCTTTGCTTTCCAGTGGGAGATATTTTTGGCCTAGCGTTTTGAGGAGAGCTTGGAATCCACCACTATCCTGGGCATGCTTGTGCACCAATCGTTCCATTTGCAGCTGGGTGCCGCCTCTAGTGGGTTTGTCACTGTCCGCCATAAGGTGTTTGAGCAGCCCCCATTTGCTTCCCCTCCTCATTTTGCCATCTGCTTCGTCACATGTGTTGTTCCACTGCTGGGCGCAGAGCGTTTTGGCGTGAGATTCGATTTCACGGCCAAATTTTGCAATTTTTGTGAGTAAGTGTCTGTTGAGCTTGTTTTTACGCCACGCTTCTTTTAGGTGATGTTTTTTCTGCAGCAAACTGGCCAAGTGAGAGTCCATTACCTGGATGGATTCATCAGTCTCGACTTCTTTGGTGGCCTCATTCGCTGCCATTTTAATTCACTTAAACTTCATATGATAGTTCTGTATGGCCCTTCTGCTCCCGTATTTTACGGAACTGGTCCCAGTCTGTGATTTGGAAATTTTTTGGCGCTTTCACCTCGTTCTCAACAGTTTTTTTCCAGAATGCAGTGGTCGCTACCTAGGTCTTCGGCGAGGTTATCCCAGGTAGCTCTGATGTTCTTGGTGAAGGTTAAGTCCGGCATCGGGTCCCGCTGTACCGAATTACCTCTTCTTGAAGGGAGGGCAAGGTTGTTTATCAGCTGCAGGTCCAGCGCGTTGGCGCTTTCTGCTAACTTGGTGCCTTTTCCTTCGCTTTTTAAGTATCCCCGAATTCGGTACTCCTGGCGTTAAAATCGCCCGCTACTATGAGCGGATTGTCAACCGCCATTTTTACCGCCGAGGTAAGCAGCCTGTTGAAATATATTTTCTTATCTATTGGAGGACTGTAAACATTGAGCACAAAGATGCTTCTTTTAACAGCCCTGTGTGGTAAGATTTCCACCAGGACCGTTTCCAGGCCTTTTTTGTATACGAGGGCATCCCTTTCGGTGAACATTTTGTCCTTCCGGATGAAAATAGCCACTCCTCGCGTCTTGTTCTGCTCGGGGTGCAGGGTCGGCCTGGTTTTCTGTACCCCTGTATGCCAATGCTTTTAGCAGTTTTGCTTTCTCCACATTACTGTAGCAATATTATATGCGGCTTTTTTTTACGGGCTAGCAATAGTTGTGTTAGTGCTGCTTTGTGTTTCTGAAGTGAGTTACAGTTCCACTGCCAGATCTTAATGTCGTTACGGTCAGCAGCCATTTTGGCTTGGTAGCTTGTGTGCGTCGTGGCTCGTTATTTCCACGAGATTGCGTGCTTTGACTGGTCGGACTTTAGCTCTAGAAGTTATGCTCGGCAGGCTTGCCCTAACCACTCGTTTGTCCGCGCTTTGGTTCTGAGGAGCACCTGCCAAAGGCGGGTTGGCTACCATCTTCTCCAGGCTCGCGAGCCTGTGGTCAGCTTTGTCAGTGTAAGTCTTAAAGGTTTCCATAAACTTGGCAAGCGTGTTCGCCAACGTATCAACTTTGTCGTTGAGCTAAGTTGTCACGGACTCGACATTTGTAAGTGGGGCTTCTTTTTCTATCGAGACCATCTCGTTCTCCTCCGTCGTGTCGCTGTCACTCTCTACGGCTTTGCGTTTGTGTGTGTTGTGGATCCTTTGTTGTAAGCGTGTTGTCGGTGGTGCCGGTGAGCTCGACAGATTAATTCCGTGGCAGCTGTATTCTAGCTGTTAAGGCTTGGAGCTGTTGAAGCTCCTTCTTGAGGGCCCTGTTTTCTTGTTCAAGCGCTACAATACGAGAATCGGGAGCATGCTCTGGCTGTGCCTTACCTTTGGGCTGGCTACTTGTGCTTCGTGATTCACCTGCAACTCTGCTGGCCCAGGAGCCATTGTTCGGTTGCTGCTGCTGCCTGGCTGTTGGTCTCGTTCTCGATCGGGATCTGGAGCACTCCCGAGGTGACAGGCGGTTGTCGGATCCCGACAGGGTCGAAGGGCACCCTCCGGAACGAGAACGGCCTCTGGATCAAAAACGCCTTCTGGATCGGGAACACCCTCTGGATCCGGATCTCCCCCTGAATGGAGAACGGTGATGGACACACGAAACGTTCTCCCGTCCCGGCACCTCGTTGTGGCAGGGATCCTTAAACGTGACAGATGTTGGTGCGTCTTGACGTTGTGCTTGCCACTCTTGCTTTCTGCGTCTTCTTCTCCTTCTCACTATGTATGGAATGTGGAAGCGTCTTTTACATTCGCGATCTCCGGTGGGGTGATTGCCATCGCAAAGCTTGCATTTCGGCTCACAGTGATGCACGCCGTCTTCTTGTGGTGTTTCACCGCAGTTGTGACATTTCTTGCTCGTTGCGTTTGTGTGCCGGCAAACATCGGCGCGATGGCCGACTCCTCCGCACGTTCTGCAAACATCGACTTGTCGCTTGTAGAGCGAGCAGGGAACCATGGCGGTTCCGCATATCACTGTGCTCGGAACGCGCAACCCGTCAAAGAGGATTGCGACGACTTTGGCCTTTTTAAAGTGTCTTGCCTCGATGGCAGTGGGATTTCGGTCATGCACAATAAGGCGTTTGAGCGTTGCGTCGTCAAGGGAGTGGTCAACGTTCTTGATGACGCCCTTGCATGTATTATCGGGCGCGGCCACGTATGCGGCAACTTCGAATGAGCCTGGGTTTGTGTGCAGTTTCTGCACGTTCACGTATGATGTAGCATTATTTTGGTACGGCGTAGAAATAACAATGATGTTTTGCATATTGTTGGGGCAGATCGTGTCCTACCGTGCTTGTTCATCGGTTACCTGGGCGGCCATGATGACGGCTCTCGCCAGCAGAACGAGGTCGACTCGGGCTACGTCCAATCCTTCTCTGGGTCTCATAATTACCCTGATCTGGTCCTTGGGTAGGCGGGGTAGCCTGGAAACGGATACCACACGGTGTAGTGCCGATTCACTTCGTTTAAAGCCCCAGGGGTGCTTCAGCTGGTTGCCGTGCTCGACCGTCCCAGCGGACAGCTCCTCGTTCGGCGGAGTCGTCCGTCTTCAGCGTCCCATGGCGGTGGCCCATCCTGGTCCGTCGAAGATCTCCGCGCTTACTTCCAATCCCTCCAAGGTTATGGTGGAAGGCATTTTCAGTGCTTGGTTGTCGGCTGCGACGTGTGGAGGTTGATCTAGTAGCTGCCGCGTCTGGACGAGTCCTTGGCTACGTGTAACGGCCGTACTCCTCGCCAACCCTAGGTGTGGTTAGGGTTAGCGGGGACGCTCGCCACGTCGCAACTTTAAAGTCCAAAAATATGTCTAAGAGTTCACTCACCGCCAAAAATGGCACCTCCACTGAAACCGCAGAGTTCCAATAAGCGCAAAGCCAAGTGATTTTCGAGAAAAGAAACTACCGAAAACATTTCTAAAAGCGGGAGCTGACGTTTTCACGTCTTCGCTCCTCGACGCCATCTAGCGATCCTATTTTAGCCACTAGGCCACTGCAGCAGGGCATAATGGCGGGTCGGAAGTCGAAGTAGCACACTCTTTAACAAAGAAATTTATCGAGTTGAAAAAAATGTTTCAGTTTCTTGACATTGTAATATCATCAACTGTTGATTTTATTATTCCTTGCATAGAAATTTCTTGTATAAATATTGACCTCTGTTCCACGGATCCCTATGCTAAATATTTTCAAACCCTCATACTTACACATGGAAGTAAAAATGTTATAAGGTAACCAACTAGTTACATGAACATGTTTCTTGTTCTTCAATATATATACTTCCAACTTTATGTTCAGATTTTATAAAAACCGGTGTACTTTCTCACGACATTAGTGATCACAAACACTGGGCATGTTATTAAAATATGATTGTTAGTCAGAGGTTACCTGCAGTGTTCGGATTCTGTCTGATCTTCTCCGCGCAATAAAAAGTTGTAGGTGAGGTGAGTATGACCTATCCGCAGGCGGCATAGTATTACTTCGATGAAGCGCTTTTCGAAATTTTGCTTGTTTTTTTGGTTGATTGAACCCTAATGTCCTAATTCTGTTAGCGATATCCTTTGTAAATAGCTTGTATACAACGGAGAGCAAGCTGATCAACCTTTAATTCTTCAAGACCTTGTCATCTCCTTTCTTATGTATTAGGATGATAGCATTCTTCGAAGACTCTGGTACTCCTCCTGTCAGGGGACACCTCGTAAAAAGGGTCGCTAGTTTTTCTAGCACAATCTCTCCTCCTTTCAGCCGATCTGATGTTACCTTGTGCTCACCAGCAGCTTTGCCTCTGTTGTATTCCCTTCAAGGCTTTTCTGACTCCTATCATTATTCGTTGGATGCGATCTGGTATACTGCTAGTTCTTATAATGTTGTGGCTGTGCTGGCTACTGTTCAGCTCCCTGTAAAACTCCTTCACTATTTTAACTGTCCTAATCATATTGGTAGTTTTTTTGCCTACCTTGTGCATTAGTGCATACATCTGATTTCTGCATATCCCAAGTTTCCTCTTCACTGCTTTAATGCTTCCTCCGTTTTTCAGAGCGTGTTCAATTCTCTCCACGGTACACCTTCTTACATCGGATACCTCACGCTTATTAATAAGCTTCGTAAGCTCTGCGTAATCAATTTTGTCTGTGGTATTGGAGGCTTTCATGCTTTGACGTTTGTTAATGAGGTTCGTCGTCTCCTGGGACAGCTTACCCATGTCATGTCCAAGTACCGTACCTCCAATTTCCACTGTGCACACCGCAATGAAACTCGTCAGATTATCATTCATTGCGTCTGCGCTAAGGCTGGTTTCCTCAATAAGAGCCGAGTATCTTTTCTGAAGCGAGACTGAATTCCTGTACTTTCCCTCTCAGTGGTAACTCGCTGAGTGGCTGCTTGCGTATCATGAGACAAATTCGAGATCGTACCATTCTATGGTCCCTGCAACGTACCTTGCCAGGCACTTCCACATCCTGCACAGTGCCTTGGTGTGCACTCAGCATAAAGTATTTCCTTCTTCCTTTCGCCATTAGAGCTCCTTCATGTTCACTTACTGTTCCCTCGTTTTCGGTAGAAGGTATTCAAGATCCAAAGATATTACGTTCTGTGAATTTTACTAATAGCTACCCTCTAGCATTTATAGTACCAATGCCGTAATCTTTTACTGCCTAATGTCCAGCCTGCTTCTTCCCTACCCTGGCCATGAAGTCTCCCATCAGTATAGTATACTGTGTTTTTACTTTACTCATTGCCGGTTCCACGTCTTCATAGAAGCTTTCAACTGACGTGTCATTATGGCTGGATGTGGACGCGTAAGCCTGTACCACCTTTATCTTGTATCTCTTATTGAACTCTATTACGATACCTTACACCCTTTCATTAATGCTGTAGTACTCCTCTATGTTACCAGCTATATTTCCGTTGATAAGCTACCCCACGCCCTGTTCTCTTCTGTCAGCCAGCCCACGATAGCAAAGAACGTGCTTTCTGTAACTCTGTGTGGTGTGGACGTATTCCTGTGTGGTGTGGACACTCAGTATTGAAAAACGTGGTCTCATTGTGTAAGCGGTGTGCTATGTAGTACATATTTATAGCCTTGTGCTTGCTACAAAATATGCCCTGTCGACCTCTGTGCAAGAGGAGTAGCTGGCACCACACATTGTCACCAACCTCTCCTTATATATATTTATTTTTTAAGAAACCGCGGCTATTCTCTAGCACTGTATAGGCCTCATCTGTCCTAACCTCACTGAGCCCTATTACATCCCATTCAACACCAGCATAGTCACACTAGCACACCAGAAGCATACATACGACCTATACATAAGTAGAAGTATAAAAGCAACATAACCTGCTAATTTAGCAAGATTATACAGCTAATCGGAGAGTGACGCCTATATAGGATGAAATAAGCCTAAAAATCTAAAAACATTTCCACTAAAAAATAAATACTACCGTGCTGGAGTGCAACACTTAACAGGCACTTGTGAAAAAAAGAAAAGCTCGCCCTGGAATATGTCACAACCATGACCCTTCGCCTCCTGGAGGAGACTGATGGCCACCGCGCTCGTGGTTTGGGTACGGAATGGCTGGGTACGGAATGGCAACCACCACGCTCGTGGTTTGTGAAACCACTATCCCTTGCTTTCCTGTAAATATGTGTAAATAGTGACATAAACCTCTGTTATGTTTTCCGTATCCTCCAGCGTCCTGTTTCCTCCTTCGTCAACCTTTACAACTGGTTGGCAGCGGTGAGATGGACTTCACGACATGGTGCGTTGCTGTGGTGAGTGCTTGGCCTTTGCTTTGACTTTCCAGGCTTCAATTGTGGGAGTTTATTAGAAGCTGGATTGTGTGTGGGTTAGGGAGATTACCGTTTGTGAGTTTTGAGTTGTAGGGATCCCCTAATTATGTGTGAGATGCAGGACCAAAGTACAACGGCAATCATGTCGTGGAAGGCAATGCTAGGAGATGAACTTTTGTGTGTGAGTAAGCATCTAGGCATTGAAATAGAGGAAGGAATGTGCAGGACAGCAATTTCGATGCTGATCGCGCAAAAAGCCAGTGAGGACGAGATTCAAAACGCAGTAGAAATTTTTGAAAAACAGGAAAAGGAGAAACGGGAGCGAGAGGAACGCGAACGAGAGGAACGGAAACGAAAGGAACAGGAAAGAAAAGAACAGGAAAACAGGGATAGAAAAGAAAGAGAAGAGAAAGAAAGATTGGAACGACAGAAAGAGAGAGAGCAGTGGGAGGAAAGCCTGATATTAAAACAGGAAGAGAGAAAAAGATCAATACAGTACCTTAGATCGGCTCAAGTAAATTCGAGGATCCATGCATTCGAAGTGGGCGAGGATTTAGAGAGTTATCTAACCTCTTACGAGAAAGTTTGCAGAGAACTAGAGCTCGACGAGGACTATTGGTCTCTCGCCTTATCGAGTGTCCTTCCGTGCAGCTTGATGGGTAGGTTACTATACCTTTCCGAGGAACAGTTCAATAGGTACGATGTAGCTAAGGCAGCTTTACTGCGGTGCTTCGGCATCAGAGTTGACAGAAATCGAATAGAGTACAAGCTCACGAACGCTCCCGTGAAGAACGCGCGACGTTGTGCTGGTAGTAAAACCAAGCCTGAGAGAGGTCCGCGTGTCTCTTATAGCACCAAGGTAAATAGTGAGCGAAAGTGGGAGATAGAAAAACGGGAGCGAGGTGACGAGCGTGAGCGGGCACTCAGCCTAGTGATTGAACGGTCGGAAGAAAAAGTCGAGGCAAGGTGGCGGAAGATTCGGCCATCCGCAAGTGTAGTGCACGAGAAGTGCGAGGTGCAGCCCAGAGCTTTAGAGAAGGCTAGCACATGTGAAGAGCGCAGCAGGTTCAAAGACGAACCAAATGTGAGAGCTGCGAAAGGTGCTGCTCTGAGTAGAGAGGCCGACAAAGGCCAGAGCGTGTGCGACGAGGTGCTGTGCCAGTTAGATGCTAGCGAAACAGCTAGGATATCTGTAGACAGGCTGGTACAGGTCTCAACTGAGGTTGTCGTGACGGTAGAACTTGCAAACAATGTGGTAGTAGGCAAGGAAACCGGAGAAAGCTCAGGAGTAGCAGCCAAAGCAGAGTGCGAGAAAAACCTAAGTGAGGTGCAGTTGATAGCCGTAGATAAGTCTGGCACGTGTGAACATAGCAGCAGATTCAAAGGCGAATCAAGTTTGAGTGCTGCAAATGATGCTGCGCTGATTAGAAAGGCCGACGAAGGCCAGAGCGAGTGCGACAAGGTGCTGTGCCAGTTTAAGACTAGCGAAACAGCTAGGATAGCGGTAGAAAAGCTGGTACAGACCTCAACTGTGTTTGTCGCAACGGTGGATCTTGCAAACAGTGTGGAAGTACGCAAGGACACCGAAGAAAGCTCAGAAGCAGCGAAAGTAGGTAGCGGGGATATCAGTGCAGTCGCAGACAGCTCTCAGCAATGCGAGCTAGAGTGTTTGCAGGAAAGCAGCTGCACTGTTCCTAAGAGCGTCAAGCTGTCCGTTGATCTAGAGTGTGAAATAGGTGGTTTTTTCGAAAATCATCTAGACGGAGTGGCGTCGACAGCTGACGAGTGCAGTGAGAGTGTTAGCGACCTTGAGCTGCGAGCGGTAGGCTCAGAGACGAGTCGCAGGAAGCGGCGCAGACGCAAGAGACGTCGCAAAGTCGCGAGTGAGACAGGCAGCTGTACGCGTGTTCGGAAAAGTTTGAAGCCTATTAGCGCCGCAAGCAGGACTAGGCATTTTGCATCAGCGTCAAAGTTCATTTGTATGCGTGTGAACTGCCGGACGAAAGAAAAAGGAACAGCGGGTCCTTTGCAAATGAAGTCAAATGGGAGACGCCAGGTTAGTGGGGTGCGTGAGTACAAAGTTAAGACAGGTGAATCGGCGCGACATGGCAACAGTGCTAGGAAATGGAACTGCCAAAGTAGTGTGGCAGGTGGTGCAGAAGCACCATTGAGCTGTAGAACAACCGATGACGCCACCCGAGGCGAACCTCCTAGTTGTGGGGGAAAAGGTCGCAAACGTTGCCGCAAGAAAGCGGAACGACTAAGGAATATAAAAGGCGCCATTCGGCCGGGCGAACGAGCTCAGGGTAAGTCATCGGCCCATTCAATAACAAGGTCTTTGTGTCGTGCAGTAAGGCACGAGCGGCGAAATAATGGTAGTCTACAGCGTGCATCTTCGCGGCGGTATGCGCGGGAGAGATTTAGAGCTTTTCGGGGAAAAGAGTGTCGACGTGGTCCTAGAAGAAAGACCACAATAGCTAAACACCGCTCGGCTAGACCAAAGGGGACACCGTCACTCTTTCCCTGGCATTGCTCGGGTTCCCTCCGCCAGATTGACAAAAGCCCGCCGAAATCGCGAATGATGCTTGACTGCGCTGTTCAGCTTGTAGCACTTACGCGACGTTGCCTCGGGCGCCCTCGGAATCCGCCAAGTCCTCGACCGCCACGAGTGCGATTGAAGTGAGGGACAACTGTAAGCTGGTGAGTGAACACAGGAGTGTTCTTAGTAGCATGCTTTTTGCTTATTTTTGGTTTTGAAGTAATACTCCTTTGTCCTCTCCCAGGCTAGTTTGTTTGGATACAGTTTTCCCTTCTAGATTTTCTAAGGGCATTGTACGTGTTTTTAGTGGAGTTACAGGGAAATTGCCTATGGTTAGGTGTGCGATTGGTGTGCTGACGCTCTTTGGATGAGAGTATGATGTCGTGCTAGGGCGCACAGCAATGTGCGTTTTTTAAAAACATGGGCTGACATGAAACTACATCCAGCAAATGAGCGTGTTAGTACACGAGTTGCATTTCCCTTTGTGATTTTAGTATGTGCTCAAGGATAAGGTGAAATTCTTTAGCTGAGCATTATGTTATATATCGAACGTTGAGATTAGAGATGCGTTTTAAGGATTTACACAGTTCGATATTTTGAGAAAATTTACGTTCAGATGACGGTTTAAGGACACCTAGGTGAGAGAGATATCACCTATGGTTAGGTGCGTGTGGGTATGCTAACGCTCTTGGGATGAAAGTAAGATGTCGTGCTAGAGCGCACAGCAAAGTCATGTGCGTTCTTTAAAAACATGGGCTGACATGAAACTACACCCAGCAAATGAGCGTGTTAGTACACCAGGTTTAGTTCATTTTATTGTGTTAGTGATTGCTTATAAGGATTATATAATCACTTGAGCTGAGAGCATGGCGTTAACCAAATTTTGAGGCTAGACGTACAGTTCTAGGATTTATAGGACGCAGTTTGATCTGCTGCGAGTAAGTTTTTATTGGCGTCAGGGCGTCCTACAAGTAGGCACTCACGACTACGTTAAGTATTAGAGAATGAAGAATGCACACAATTACCTTTCGTGGGTTCGGGCTGCCTTTGCGTGTAATTTAGGTAGTTGTATTTCATGATGTTAGTCATGAAATTAAATGTCAGTTACAACTTAGTAGTGCGGATGGTAGGAGAAAGCCAGTATGGTACAAATGGAATTGCGAATAAATGGGGCCAAATTGTATTTGCCTTTGTGTGCTTTTCTCACACGGCAATTTGTTCCATCTTTAGTAAAGCATCTCCACATCCATGATTGTTGTAACTTTGGCGGCACAAAATTGTTTCAAAATTTTAGCGTACAGGTTTCTCTTTTGTTTGTGTTTCGAGAAGCCTGGAGGGTTATAAGCGGGTCCAATGTGCTTGACTGCAGCATGGTATTGTGTTGTGTGGTTCGCCTTGCTGTTGTCAGTCATTGTGAGCTGGATTGGGAGTTGGTTTCGAGTTCGTAGCTGGAGAGAGAAAAGCCAGGCCATCGTCTTCGTCACCACCCATTCTCTTCGTGCCCAGCGGTTGGGAGCGCTGGCCAGCCGAAATTTTCCGGGTGGCGGAGGAGCTGTTAGGTTTGGCCTGGGGATTCGTCTCTCAATCCCTTCGGCGCCTGGTCTGACGGACGCTGTCAAGTATTTGAGTGATTATCCAGACCAGCGGCGGGCAGAGTCGAGTCCCGTCCTTCAAGTGTGGACCCTTTGGTCGTCCCTTCGAGCAGCAGCGTGACTGATGACCTCGTCGACTGGTCGGGCGACAGGAGGGCTGGCGTGGCCGGCGCCGGAGCTGACCGAGGAGCGGCGCTCCCTTTTGATCCCCATTCACCAAGCCGACCGACCGACTGCCTATGCTCGTCATGCATTGTACGTGCTAGCCGGAAGACGAGACGTCGTGGCGCCAAGACGCCGTTAACCATTCGAGAGAGGCCAACAAAGACAGCCTCTTCCTGGAGGAGACTGATGGCCACCGCAGATCACCCCGCTAATTGAGCGAACAAAATCGGCGGACCCTTTGAAGTATGCTGCCAGGATCGTGGGAACTCTCGAGTGGCGGCACACACACGACGCGGAAGAGCCCTGCTGGCGCCACCACCGTGCAGTGTTCACAAGGACCTTGCATGCTCGCCTCCCTCACCTGTGTGTGCGTGATTGTTGTTCGACTCTGAGAGGAGGAGCCCGACAGGGCATAAAACGACGCGGCAGAGTGCTGGACATCGGGCTCTGAACTATGTGACGTTCAACCACCACGCTCGTGGTTTGTGAAACCACTATCCCTTGCTTTCCTGTAAATATGTGTAAATAATGACATAAACCTCTGTTATGTTTTCCGTATCCTCCAGCGTCCTGCTTCCTCCTTCGTCAACCTTTACACGGTTCAAGTGCCGCAGCCTGCCCTGCCGCCGCCGCCTTCTCCCGGGTCGCAGCCGCTGCCTCCTGGCGTACTGCAGTCTGCCGTACAGCAGTCGCCTGCTCCTGATCCGCAGCTGCCTGTACCGGAGCCTGCCATGCTGCAGCCGCCTTCTCATGGGCCGCAATCGTGGTCTCCTGGCGTACTACAGAGCTCTATAAGCTCATAACCATCTCCGGCCGTGCAGCATCCCCATCGGCTGACCCGAGAGTGCCAGCCACCGGTCTGGCTCAAGGACTATCAGACCCACTAGTTGCCTGTGTGTATAGCACAGTGTGTATGTAGTGTAAATATGTATGTGTATACAGCGTGTAAAATGTACAGTGCATGCATAGGGGTTTCTTACTAACACTTACTAACAACTAATCACTATATATAAGGGAGGGAGTATGTTATATTCAGCTTCGGTTTTTACTTTGTGTTCTTTCACCCCCAGGAGGCGCGTCTGTCTTTTATGTATATATTTGATGTGTTGCGTACAAAAAACGTCTTTTTGTACGGTGGTGCTGCCGGTGCTTCTTACGTCTTTCGCAAACATCACAGTGCCCATAATTGCATCTTCTGTCCTGCGGGTCAGCAGCCGTGGGCCTAAATGACTAAATCATGATGACGGGTCATTGATTGATATGTGGGTTTTAACGTCCCAAAACCGCCATATGAATACGAGAGACGCTGTAGTGGAGGAATCCGAAAATTTTGGCCACCTGGGGTTCTTTAACGTGCACCCAAATCTGAGCGCACGGGCCTACAACATTTCTGCCTCCATCGGAAATGCGGCCGTCGCAGCCGGGATTCGATCCCGCGACCTGCGGGTCAGCACCGGGTACCTTAGCCACTAGACCACCGCGGCGGGTCATGATGGCAGGTCACAAGTCGAGGTGGCACACTCTTTAGGGATAAAATTTATCGAGTTTGACCTGTGTTCCACTGAACCCTGTGGCATAAAATTTTCAACTCTCTTACTAACACATGAAAGTGAAAATTTTATGAGGTTACCAACTAGGAGGAGGAATAAATGAGGAAGGACAGGGAGGAAAGAAGTTGCCATCAGCACTCGGTGTTCCCTGGTGGTCTCCCTCCCAAGTACTGACCGAGCCCAATACCAACTAGAGTTACATTAACAAGTTCTGTGCTCCTTGATATACGGAGTTCAACTTCATTTTCAGAATAAATAAAAACCGGTGTACTTCCGCGCAACATAACTGATCACATGCCCATTTTATTCCTTGCACCACTTGCTTTTCAAATTTGTCAGAAAACTGAGGTACCTTTCGTGGACTAAAAAAGCAAAAGTCAAGAACATTTTGTACTTCTAGTTCAGAAGTTTGACTGGACCACTGTGTATAGACAAGACAACCCAGATAGCGTGTGTAGCACATTTCTGCGTCCGTTGAGTTTTACTTATGATGCAGCATTACCACTTCAGAAGCGCTCATATGATAGAAACAAAAACTGTAGAAATCCCCGGATAATTTGTTCTTTTAACCGACGCACACAAGTAAAAAAATTAGTTGGACCACAATTTCATCCATTCACGGAACACAGATGCATTAACTGAAAATAACAAAAATGCAGAAACGTCCTAAATTCAGTGATACGGAAAGCTAAAATGTACTATAAAAATTATTTGAAAGAATCCACAATAACTAGAGGTAATTATGGGAGGCCATAATTGGGTTTCTGAACAGTGACTATATAGGACACATGACCTAATTATAGGCGGGACATACAGTGGGGAAAGTTTGGCAAATTTTATGAATGAACACTTCAGAAAAGCGGGCTTCTACGTTTCAACGGATGTAAATAGGGATGTTGCTCCGAGCACGAGTAAGTCTACTATGCCCTCATTTTATTTTTCTTCTGCCCACAGATTCGGCAGAAGTAGAACACTTAATCGGTAAGCTTGACAATAATGTTGCTTCAGGGATCGATGAAATAGGTTCTGTCGAGTTCAAGTTGATTTCACCACTCATTTCTGACGTGTTGGCTTATGTTATCAAACTCACCCCGACTAACGGCATATTTTCTGAGCAGTTTAAGGTGGCAAAAGTGACTGCCGTACATAAAGGTGGTGGTATAAATATTTTAGCGAACTATCCCCCTAAATCTGTGCTTCCAACAATATCAAAAATTTTTGAAGGGGTAATTTTGAATAGACTTTCATCGTTTTTTTTCTCAAGCATCAAATAATTACAAAAAGTCAGTATGTTTTTTTAAAGATGCACTGAACAAGTGCTGCTGTATGTTAAAGATAGGATAATTTAAAATCTTGAAAAAAAAGTGCACGCTTGGGCTTTCTCTCGGTCTTCAGAAGGGATTTGACTCCACACAATTCAGTCTATTGATTTCAGATACCAAGCTTTAAGAAAAAAAAACACGGTGTCAAGTCGTTATTGTACAAACGCGTCCCTTCTTCCCGTCTCCTCAATGTCGTCATGACTTTCCTTCTTTTGCCTTTTCGCATGTGCAACATATCAGATTATAGTTCAGGCCGATCGTTTTGCCTTCTAACAAACACGCTCTGTCACTTGCTTGCAACAATTCCTGGTTGTCCCAGAGTTATACCGTGACTGTAACCTGTAGATAACGGCACACAATGACGTCAAACTGATTCGAACAACGGCAATACGACTTTTTCGTTTTTCTGTGCACGCGCATCTTCGTCCTCTTTTGAAAAGCGGCACATACAAGCCTGCAAGCATCTACAGAAATAATACTGGCAGAACTTGTACTAGTATGAATATATATACATATATATATATATATATATATATATATATATATATATATATATATATATATATATATATATATATATATATATATATATATATACCTACAAGTTATATCATCAAAGTGGCAATATTGGCAAAATTTCACTATGTTGTAACACAGCCTCGTTACAATCTCCTTCTACCATAGGAAAATTGATTGATTACTGCCAAAACAAGAGGGGCTCAGCCCCCCTCCCCCAACTATTCTCATTATGGGGGCTCGCTCACCCGGCTGATACGCCAATGGTTATGGACGAAATGTTTAAGATGTCGCCTATGAACAGGAAAGAAGTTCTTGCTTGTTGGGAGACGAGCGCAAGATTTAGCTCTTGTTTGATGTGCACATATTTGCATTAATTTTGGGCATCTGTGCGTTTGAGAGGCATGTCGCAAGCGTCATGTGTGACGTCCTCAACTGTATTTATACAGCGCTTAGTACATTCCGTGGGTGGTCTTGTTCACACGACACACATAAATTTATCGAATCGATGAAGCTTTAGCATTTACATTTACCAAACAATTGATGTATATATAGAGGCTGCATAGTAACGTTTGCACATATATTAGTGTTAATGATTGAAATGCCACCAGGTTTAGATGGCAGGAAATGTACTTGTCAACTGCTGCTTTATGGACGTAAAATTTTCCAAGTGTAGCTTCTACTAGAGACGGCGCTTGTATGATGCATCAGCAGGCTTTTTTTTTCTTCTAGTTCTGACGTGGCCATATGCAGAATAGAAAAAAGAAGCATAACATTTACCCTTTTATAACACGTAATGCTTTCAGCTATTGATGTCATGCATTTGAGAGCTACTCTTGTTGCTTCGTAAGAGAAATGAAATGATAGCTGCGAATACTCTTGGCTATGCCAACGGTTCATCTTTCCAGTCGCCTCACGCTAAAAATGAATGTGTAGTGGAACTGTTTTTCAGAAAATCGTGATATTTGAGGGACATGGTTGAACCACAAAGACAAATATGACAGATTTTTTTCTAATAATCGAAAATCTGCATAAATATCGCCAGTAATTTTTGATCCATTATTCTGCTATCTATCTATCTATCTATCTATCTATCTATCTATCTATCTATCTATCTATCTATCTATCTATCTATCTATCTATCTATCTATCTATCTATCTATCTATCTATCTATCTACCTACCTATCTATCTATCTACCTATCTATCTATCTATCACAGTATACATCCTGACGTCTTGTGGTCGTCTGCTTTGCTCGGAATAGTCTTATATTTATGTAGGAAGGCATGAGCTTGTGACAAACGCGAATAAAAAGTTTTGACATGAGTAACGTGACCTGCATGTTGTAAACGCCACGACGCCATTTGTCTCCCTCAAGCGTTGCTCATACAACCTACCGCTAACTATAAAATGCACGTATCTAATGTCGAATTCCAACGGCAGATCCAGATCAAGTTTTTCTCTTCTGAGCGGAGCAATCACATTCCAATGGCGGATTGGGAGCGTGAATTGTATGTTCCAATGGCAAATTGAGAGCAACCGCAGATCACGGATTGCTCCATGGAGCAAGAATTCTTGCTCCACCGAAATCAGCGGATTCGACCAAAAGTTCAAGTCACGTATTCTATGCGCCCGCCTTTCATCCAATCACCGGTGGATGTCCGGAAAACGCTTTGTACTCTCTCGCACCCTCTATTGGTCCTCGCTAGATTTCCGCTCGCCAAGAGCCCCCATCGAGACGCGTGCGTTGCAGTCACAGATTTGGCGAGAGCAATCCCGCTCGGATCTGCACGCTTCATTCGCGATTGGCCGAGCGCTCGCGATCTGCCATTCGAATTCAAATTAATACAGGTAATTCACACTTGCATTCCATGACTCACAAAGCTGCAAGCAAGCGCTGCTGAAGCTCGGGAGAATACGCGAATGACCGCCACTTATACCAAGTCAACGTTTTGATGAAGGCATGCTCTCACGAAAAACTTTAAGCTGCCTTATATGCCAGTAAAACATAGCAGAGACATTTGCTCGGCAGTGGGTGTACTCAGGCTGATGATGGTGACGTTAAAGAGCCCCAGATAGTCAAACTTTTGCAGCCTTCCACTACGGAGTCGATCAAAATTATATGGTGGTTTTGGGACTTGAAATCCCGCATGTCAACCAGTCACTCCATCTGATGATGATGCTGATACGTCAGTTAAGGAAAAATAACTGGCTGGATGTTAAAATGCGTCACACCGCATAATATTCACGCAGACCTCGCTTCATGGCCTAAACCTTGCACCAAACAAAAAAAAGCAAATGCAGAAATTAGAGGTGATTGCTGACCGCTATAAATTGTCAGCGCCGTTGGCTTCAAAACAAGTAGAGCAAAAACACATACTTGATGACGTCACGAAGTGACGTCGTCGTGCCACTCGGGCTTTTTCAAGATTCAAGCACCATATTTATGTCATTGCGACCTTTCATAACGTTATGCCACCACATGACATCAGATAACACTTTATAGTGAGATAATAAATACCTATAGCTACCTTTGTAGGGGTTTTGCGTATCTTTTCTTTCCATAACGCGTTGTAAAATGCTTAACTACTTCACGCGTTCGATATCCCGAATCTTTTACTTTAGTGACCACGGTAACTTTGAAATCATTAGTGAAGAATATCACCACATACGCATCAGTACATCTTAATCAATGTTGAGTGAACTTCTTTTGCCAGAGTGAATGATAGGGAAATGTCACGCTTCTGCCAAACCATGTAGAACACCGTCTGCGCCATTCTAATTTTCGAGTTTTTATTTCTTATTGCATATCCAAACGTGGAAGGTCTCTTCCATGTGACTTGCTTTTACTTGGCGTTGGTGACAGTATCGGATAAACGCTCGTATATCTATTTGGCAAATATGTCATTACATGATTGCATCTAAAAAGTTATACTAACTCCTCTTTCTAATATGAATCACACTTCCCTCTTGAAAGCAAATCTCTCTTATTCTACAAAAATTTCAGCAAAATTATTCTTCAAGATTTTCCCTGTGCGCTTTATTCATTAAGAAGAATAATGCTACCTTATATTGAATTAATGAAATTTCTATAGGTAGTATTGTAACTATACAAACAAATCATCTTTTCTCTTGTCGGTCTTCTCAGAGAACAACCTGATCTTGCGAGCCCGTTTGGCATACAAATTATGGCCAATAGGGCTGTTTGAACACATGTTTCAAAGATTGGGTCAGCAAAATTTTCAGAATTACGCACATCAAAGCATAGCTTCTTAGTGACTCAGTCTTTTTAATTATTGCCCTGCATACTCCAAAAAAACACTCGTCAGCATAAAACGTCAAACTTTATCTGATTTAGAGATATTTAACGATTTTGCTTTGAAAAATCTTAAAACAAATTTGACTATTACAGCTAAGAGTTCGTGATGCTTTTTCTTGTTGACACTGAGCATTACTAGTGCATACAACTATTCAATATCCCATTGCATATTACCTTTGCATTGAGTGTAATTCTACAAGAATGCGACTCAAAACGTCGCATATAGCACATCAAAAAAGTGTATTTTGATCTGGTAAGCTAACTTTGGCCTTCGTTTACCTTAGCAACAAACTTGCATATTAGACGTTCGAAAGCTAAGAGCATTAGAGCTTGTCATATGTTAAAATCAACTTGGCAATATTGCAGAAGGAGATAAACGTTTTGCGGCGATGTATTTGTGAAACCCATTAGTTATAACTGTCAAGCGTACAAATAACCTTTAAAGAAAAAAGTTTCCCACTGTTCCAAATGCGGAAGCCGTAACAGAGCATTTTGAGGCTTTGACAGCGCATACATGAAGCAGTATGAAATATATGCTTACTCAGCGAAAGACATTCCAGTTTTTGCTTTCCGACCCTATTCATTTGGCCCTGCAGTTAGTCATCAAGTCTAAGAGAGTCTTTCTTAGCATTGGTAAAGGTCATATTACCAATATCTCAGTGGAAGCGGTACTTATTGATCACAAAAATAACTCAAGCGTTGTGTACCACTCTGTACGACGCCACGGAACTACTACAGTGAAATAAATTTCACCAGAACAATGACTGCATTTCATGTAACGACGTAGTAACATGGAAATGGCGAAGACTGAGACATAGTGTAAAGAGTGATGCATTTCATTGCACATTTCAATACATTTTAATAACGAACGAGTCACAATATCAATAATCTAATGTCCAGCAGCTACGAGTAACAAGGCTGTTTAATTGCAGAACTATATATAAAGAGAACTTATATGCAGAGTTCCACGAGACGTTGCTAACCCCTGACTTACCCGGTTGCCAAGTTTCGCATATATTCTAGTATGAATCCAGCTGTTCTGCTTTTCTTTATTGCATACATTGCATCCACTCATGCGTTCTACCATAACGGTCAATACTTGCCATGGTTGAATGGGAAACACGAGCCAGACGACCAATACCTGCGCTGTAAGCCTTTTGAATACGTGTTTGCAAATGTGCACGTGGAAACCCTTTGTTGGTTGCACTGTGTCAGGTGTAAGGGAATGTGGTATGTAAAAGCTCTTTTTGTAGTTTGTAGGCAGGAACGAAGCAGATAGCATAGTGCAGAGACAGATATCTGGAAATATAATACCACGTGCATCGACAGCATGCATCTTGTGTCTGTTTCAAAGATATCGTGTAGAGACATATCTGCGAATATATTGGCACAAGCATCGAGAGAAGCTCTTGAGTCTGTTTCAGAGATATCAGGTACAGGACTTTGGTAAGGGTGGGGTCGTCTAAAATCAGACGTCAATGCCTCTGGTTCAAGTGGAAGGTTTTGTAGGAAACGCACAACATGCATGCATAACTCTACGTAATGTGAAAGCAAATTATCTGTAAGGATAATAAACGAAGAATATCTGATAAAGTGGATCGAAAAATTTTATGTGCACAGCTGGCGTTGCTAGAACCTCTGGCAAATCAAATCACGACCACGCCCGTCTACATTACCGCTATAGTGCACTTCACAGATTTAAAGTGGCATTGAAACACTTAAAAAAACCAGATTATGGTGTCATAATACGTAATTTTGTGTCATGAACTCGAAAATTAAGTAACAAATTTGAGCAAACCAACGTAAATAACTTTATTTTTTCGAGAACGAGCAACACAAACGACGGCCACTATCGCGAGTCTCGCGGCCGTTTTGATTGGTCGAATCTCCATGACGTCACTGTCAGTTATAAGGTGAGGACAGCTGACTGCGCTCGCCTGCAGTCAATGCCGTTTTTATCTGTTGAAATTGGTCCGACTTTCACAATTCGCCATACTTACAGCAACTACTGGACTTCGCTGTACATCCATACACATTTGAGCTGGTCGAAAGGGCGACGGCTGAAGCGTCACAGAAAAGTGAGTTCCGACCAGGCGCCTTCACCCGGGTCGGACAGACTGCCGCACGTATAAGATGCATGCCAGTGCTTAATTTCTCTGTAGCAAAGCGTTACAAATGATGCGTTTATCACTGGATATTCAATTCAATGAGAAACAGCAGCATCGGTTCTCGCTTTTAGGCGCGTATCGGCACAGTCAACTCTAAGCTTGGGCAGCGTGCATAAAGATCAGCTGTTTGTGGATATCACTAGTCAGAGTGCAGCGTTGTTATGCCGTCAGTTTCGTACTCCGCAGCGGGCAAGGTACATGTGATGACTCAGTATGATACCATTAGAAAAAAAAAAACAGATGAGTGTCGCTCTTCCCCAGTAGTGAAATAAGTTCTGAACTGAGCTGAAAATTTCACAAGAATAGTTTGGCTCCTATGTTGCAGCTCTTTTCTATTAACTAACGTCACTTGTTCTAAATTCTGTCCTTTACTACAGCGATGATGTGTTAAAACGCAAACAGTATGTTAGCTGTGCTAGAAACATGCCACTGTCAAGTAGAATAGCTGTTTTTTCTGTGTCTACTGACATCTTCGCACACGCGTTTTCACCATACGTGCTCATGCACGTACTGCGTGCAAACTGGGACAGAGGAAGAGTGCTGCTGCAGCTTCGAGATGCGGCAGGTTCGTGACCACCGCAGCCCGCTTCATTTCGTAGATTTTAAGTATTTTCTTTTAACTGCAGCTGCCCATATTTTAGCCATCTTCTGATCACGAGGAAGCTTGTGAAGAGCGATTTCATCACGACAGTAAGTGCTGCGGCCGCCTTAGGCAGCGTAGTAACTCGGCATCGCCAGTTCATTTAAACCTTACACAAACACAACTAGTGAATGCTAGATGGCAAAAATCTCTGATCAGAAGAAGTGAATTGTGCAATGGCAAGAAATTCCTACGAACTGGCAGATCTGATGCCTCGCCAGCAGAAACAAGGCACAACAACGAACAAGCTGAGTTGACTGAGCGACGCAGGCGGCCCGGCGCAATGTTCCTGCCGGGCAGTGGCTCGACCCTGACGATGACGTCACCTCCCCGCGTGTCTCTCTTTCTCTCCTGCACTCCGCCCCTGCGCGCACGCGTGCGGGGGGGGGGGGGGGGGGGCGTGTGCGTTCGCTCGGTCAAAGTTTGCTTGCTTATAGTAAGCCAAAGCAACGCATCGTGGCGCTGCAACTACGGACAGGCAGCGCCATCTTCGGTAGAAGAGTAGAAATCAGTGATGTAGATGGTGCGTTTTCACTTCGCTTAATTATCACCTCGCTTAATATTTCACTTAATTATTGAGTGAGACAAGTAATTAGGTCAATTGGTGTCATAAAGACACAGTTAAAAAGGCTGTAAAAGTGTTCAGGATGTGGAATGAGTCTGAAAATGAACCCAAGTGCAGAAGCAAACAGAGAGGAGGCTGACGCGAAGTGTAGGTAATGTGAGATTGAGGAAAAACACGGAGAAAACAGTGGTTGCCCAGAGTGAACTCATGATGAGAATCACCGAGCTGGAGACTGCGTTGGCGACAGAGCAACAAAAAAACGAGGGCAAGGGATGTAGATGGCGCGTTTTCACTTCGTTATAAGGGCAATTAGTGCCATAAAGACATGGTTAAAAAGGCTGTGAAGTGTTCAAGATGCAGGGTGATTTTGAAAATGGCCCCAAGTGCAGAAGCAAATAGCGAAGAGGCGGACGCAAAGTGTAGGCAATGTGATTTCGAGGAAAAAAATGGAGATAACGATGGTTCCCCAGAGTAAACTGCCGTTGAGAATCACCGAGCTGGAGACTGCGTCGGCAACAGAGCAAGAAAAAACAAGGGCAATAGGCGGAAGGCTGAAGGCCGCCGAGGAAGCACCAGCCAAGATGAACAAAGGAGCGGCCAATGGAGAGAAAAGTAAGGCACCGGCAACCAAAACGGCGGAGGAAAAATAGCAAGCAGGTTTGAAAAAAAACAGGTTCAGCCGGTTTAATTGTCGCAAAGCCCAGCTTCAGTGAAGTAGTAGAGGGGCTGGGAGGGGACAAAGCAGCCGGCGTAACAGGTGCAAGTAACCCCCAGGTGCAGGACGCTCCAGCTGAAAAGTCACAGCATGTGATAATTGCTGGGGACTCGAATTTAAATCGATGCACAGAAGCAATCAAAGAGAGGGTAAGAGGTGACAAGAGGGTTCCAGTAGGGACGTTCCCAGGACGCAAGCTGGAAGCAGTCATGAGGCAAGCGAGCCCAAAACTCAAAACTGCAGCTAATAGACGAAACCTCGTGATAACTTCAGGTGGTTTAAACGATGTCTTAAATGAAGATATATACGGCAGGACTAGCGACCACAGTGGCAAAAGGGGTCGATGAGATGCGCGCCACTTCTCCTCAAGTACAGGTAGTGATATGAACGATACCGGAGGTACCGATGCGCGACGGCAACCTGCAAAGAGCGGTTGTCAACGCAAACCAAGAGATATGGCAGATGAGTCAAGAGAAAGGCTTTGAGGTGGTGGAAATGAACAGAGAGATGCATAGATGGGGTGGTTTTCAGCGAGACAGAATTCACTTCGATGGGTGGCTAGGTCATTAGCTGGTCTGGCGACTTGTAGGACGCGCAGTAGCTTTTTTGGGTGGCACGCGGGCCCTTCGGAGTGTAGGATAGCTAGTAACAGGGAAAACAACCAGGGAAACTCTTTGACAGGTGGTATGGACCGATACGATTCCAAAGTGGCACCTGTATCTAAGATAGGTAGAGTCCAGGGCAGAAATAGACGTAGCCACGAGCGCCAAGCCAACTCAGACATAGGGTATATTAACATGCAGGATGGCAGGAACAGGATGAAGTGGGAAGGGATAGAAGAACAGCTAAGGGAGGAGAGGCCGATGATATATCGTTTTGTAGAAACACATTTTAGGGACATGGAACAACCTCCTAACAATCCGGACTACGCGTGAGAATATTGTAATAGAACAGAAGGCAGCAGATAGGGGGGGGGGGGGAGTATTGGGGCATTCATTTGTAAAAGTACAGACTGGCAATGGATCAACCAGGAGTGCAAGGAACATTTATGGCTAAAAGGAAAAGTGCAGGCCAAATGACTCTCCTTGGTTTGGTGTACTTGTGGACGGCAGCAAAGGCCAGAGAGGAAAACCAGGCACTGGTAGAGTGTGTATCATATGACATTCAGGAGTTAGGAAGAGAGTGCGAGGTAATTATACTAGGAGATATGAATGCGCACATAGAAGACAGATGAGTATATCAACCCGACAGGCAAAATTATCATAGATATGTGTGAAAGGCATGATTTGATTATTTGCAACAGTACCGAGAAGTGTGAAGGGCAAATAACATGAGAGGCAGGAAGGCTGCAGTCGACGATAGATTACGCACTGATGTCACATAGGATGTATGATGAGCTCAGGGGAATGCACATAGATGAAGGTGGTTCCAGAAGTCTGGGTAGTGATCACAAACGTATCAAGCTAAGTTTTGGAATAGCAGTGAAAGTGGGAAGGAGACAAGATCAGCAACTACAGGAAAATTTTTATTCAGAAAGGGAAATAGAAACAGCTACTAAACATATTAAGAAAGTAATCACTGAAAATAATGAAACAGTGTGGACATACACGAATCTGGTTAGACTGTTTGAGCTAGAGCTTGCTAAGGCACGTGACAAGTCACCCCGAAAAAGAAGATCCAAATCCATGAGTTGGTGGGACAAGGAAAATAAGAGAGTCATAGCGAAACGTCAGGAAGCCTCTAGGAAACAGAGACATGCTAAGCAGCGGGGTGAACCGACAGATGATGTTGAAAAAAAAAGGGAAACCTTTCTAAGCTGTAGAAAGAATGCATCCCTTCTGATCAATGAAAAGACTAGAAGAAAGGGAGCTCAGTGGCTAGCAAAAGTACATAAAAAACCTAAAAAGAGCTGCAAAACTTCGGAACCATCCCTAAGAAATAAGACGAGCTTAGAGCAGAGGTTTATAACTACAGCTCAATGTGCTAGGCTAGAAGGGGGCGAAGCTATTTTATATATAAGAACAAGGGTGACAGAAAATTTCAACAAAGAAGTGCTTTATGCGCCAATATAGACAAGGACAAATCAAGTGGCGCAATCACTCCATTTTCAGAACGAGAGTGGGAAACGGCTGAGAAGAGGGTTCCTAGTAGTACATCAACAGGCCCAGATTGCATTCCAATTATGCTGATAAAGACATTAGGTCCAAAGTCTAGGAGGCTTTGAGAGAGGCAGTAGGCAAAATAATAATCGATGGTGAAGTCCCCGATGGATGGAAACTTAGCCGGATGAGCATGATCTATAAAGGAAAGGGGCACAAAGCTGACATATACAACTACCGTCCTATAATAGTGACATCAGTGGTCTACAGGCTGGCGATGCAGATTATAAAGGAAAGACTGCAGGCATGGATAGAGGATTAAGGGGGGGGGTGCTGGGGGAACTGCAGAACGGGTTTCGGAAACACACGAGGTTGGAAGACAATCTCTTCTCACTGACGCAGTGCATCGAAATAGCAGAAGAGGAACACAGGCCCCTGTGGCTAGCATTTTTGGATATCAAGGGAGCGTACGATAGCGTTGTTCAAGAGGACTAGTGGTGGATACTAGACACACTAGGTGTGAAAGATGGAGTCACTAATCTTTTGAAGGATATCTATAAAGGTAACAAGGCCGTTATAAATTGAGAAAAACAGGCAACCATGCCTGCAGAGGTAAAACGGGGGATTAGGTAGGGGTGTCCTCTGTTCCCTTGTTATTCATGATGTACCTACAAGGATTAGAGGTCAAATTAGAGGGAAGTGGCCTGGACTTCAAACTCTCTTTCATTAAACAAGGAAAACTCATTAAACAGGCACTACCAGCACTGATGTACACAGATGCTATAGTACAAATGGCCGACACCAAGAAGATTTGCAGAGATTGATGGAGATCTGCGGTAATCGGGGACATAGGTTAGATTTTAGATTCAGTAAGGAAAAATCAATAGTCATGTATTTTAATGATAGTGAAGGTAGTGAGCTTAGAATACAGAAGGTCACGCTAGAGATAACAGATAGATTCAAATATCTAGGTGTATGGATAAGCAATGGGGCCGAGTACCTAAGGGAACACAAAATATACGTGACAACTGAAGGTAACAGGAATGCAGCGGTGATGAAAAACAGGGCGCTGTGGAATTACAATATGTATGATGTTGTGTGAGGAATAGCGGCTGCATTTCCGATGAAGGCAGAAATGTAGGACCGTGTGCTAAGATTTGGGTGCACGTTAAAGAACCCTTAGGTGGTAGAAATTTCAGGAGCCCTCCACTACGGCGTCTCTCATGATCATATGGTGGTTTTCGGACGTTAAACCCCACATATCAATCAAATCAATCATTGTGTGAGGAATATGGAAATGGGTCATGGTTCCTGGTCTGACGTTCGGCAATGCAGCCTTGTGCATGAGATCAGAAGTTCGAGCAAGATTAGAAATTAAGCAACGTGGGATAGGTAGGCTCTCCTTAGGAGCTCACGGGAATGCACCAATCAGGGAGTGCAAGGTGATATGGGATGGACATCATTTGAGGGCAAGGAAGCTAGCAGTAAGATAAAGTTTGAGAAGCGATTGAATTAAATGGAGGAGGAGCGTTGGGCTAGGAAGGTATTCAGCTACTTGTACATGAAGAATGTTGATACAAAATGGATGAAGTGAACCAGAAAAATGACTGGTAAATACTTGGAAAATAGCAGGGGGCTAAATCAAAAAGAGTTATCGGTTAAGAAGAAGGTGAAAGAAGCTGAGACCGATATGTGGAGAATGGGCATGATTAAGAAGTTCGCACTGGAGATCTATCGAACTTTTAAGCAGGAAATTGTCAAGGAAAGGATCTACGATAATACTCGTGGTAGTTCTGTACTGTTTGAGGTCAGGATGGGAGTATTGCGAACTAAGACATATCGGGCCAAATATGAAGGGATAGACATGGTATGCAGTGCGTGTGGAGAGGAAGAAGAAACTGCCGAACACTTGATAATGTTCTGTAAATACTTCACCCTAGAGTTCAGAATGATGGCCCAGAGTTTTTCAAAGCACTGGGGTTTAAGGACAGGGACGGCAAAATAGACTGTAAGTGTGTAGAATTAACTAGAAGTAGGTTATCTGATTGGTGGCCAAAGTCAAGGCACGAGTGAAAATTAAACCCTCCACTGCAAAGCAAGAGTCCTCAATCTCACTATTTAAAAGAAAAAAAATAATTCTAGTTTTTCGTTCATTCTGTATTACGGCTTGGTGGCGCTAGCCAGCACCCAATCTAAAGGGTACCATAACAATCCATCCAATCCATCCACAATGCGCGGCTGCTCGCTTACGTGCAGAGAGCGGGCGCAGCGTTTGAGTCACCTCTAAATGTACCGCCTGCAGTGTGGCTTCACAAAAATCTCTGAGCTAGACAAGCACTTCCGAGAAGCGAATCGAACAAAAGTAGTAAAGCTCGTTAGTCAAGTTTACGATGTGGAGCAGATGACGGAAGAGGAGGACTTCCGACCCCGTGAAAAATGCATTTCTCGGGTCCTTCCTGACAATACCGTGAACGACGTCTGTCTCAAGGCAAGTCTTAATCTGCCGACATGAAGCCGCGTACTCTATCGACGTGCTGTGTTGATGTTTAGGGAAACCATAGAATTGTTTTGATGTGGTATCTAACCGTTGCAGCCGTGCACTGTCTTTTGCAAACATTTGTGGCGTGCTGAAAAAATAAAGAAAAAGTTACACGGTCGTGGCATTAAAATGTTTTAGAGTCATGTACTCCATGCCGCGCTTGACCCTCTGACGTCGCTGCGAAGCAGCAAGCTAAGTTTAACCACAGCGAGTCAAGTTCAAGTGCTGACCTACCTTCCTTTAAAAACGATAGTTTTTCTTGGGGACCTTCGACGGAAAAGTGTTGCTCTGTCTCTGTCTGTCTGTCTGTCTGTCTGTCTGTCTGTCTGTAGTTTTGTCTGTTCTTCCACCCTTAACAGTACCCTAAACGGCACCAATGTGACCAAACGATACTCTAAACAGCCGACCCCATCCGCAGCGCCCACCAATGTTGCTCCAGGTTCAGCGTTCATACTTGTGCCATTGTCAATTATAAGATATTATTGCGCATATCTGAGGCACCGTAACACCACGTCAATATTATGTATGCGTATGTTTTACTAGAAAAGGCATACATAAGTATTCTTAAGGATTGTAGCCCTTATAACGCTGCGCTGGCCATGCAACGTTTGCCCGAAAGGGTAAGTGTTTCCAACACTTTGCTAAGACGGTGGTGGTACCTACCCGTCGCTTTGCGTTCTACACCTTAACACATCAGAGACTGGTGCGCAGGGCCCGTGCCCCGTTTTTCTATATAACTGCCAGATAGCGCTGATGCCTCACGTGTGACGTTACTTGATGCACTCGTTCGCCTCCGCTGCAAGCTCAAGGCACTAACGCAGCGCCTACAGAATACCATTCACCGATTTTCTTGCACAGAACATCAAATAAACATTTTGGTCACTCTCCAGATGAAAGACTATCGTATTTTGACAACATTTGCGCTGTAACATGCAGATACGGGGCCAATTTTTTTTCCGGCTTTCGTGTCATGCTTGCTCTATCTGTCGGGAATGCGGCTGTATTCACCGGCTGTAACTGGGAAACTGATACAGCTTTGCACGTGGAGAGCATTCCTTGGAATTTTCTGCATTGTTGTGGCAGCCCACAACACAATAATTCAGACCTCGCCAACATTCCTGTGGGTCCGCTTCTTCCATTGTGGAAAGGCAACTTCTCACTGCGAGCGTCTCGTTTTAGTGCACCAAGCTGACAACATGACGCCTAAGTTCCCCGCAGCGACTGCAGAACGCATTGCGCGCATGTCACACGCGCTCTCGCTTCGGTGAAACACACTCAGCTGACGATAGTTATAGCGCGAGAACAAAACGACGACACAGAGACAAGAAGTATTCGGTGCGGGCAGGTAATGCGAACAGGTGCCTTGTATTAGCAAGCCCTCCGTGGCTTTGTCCGAGAAGGAACGCAGGTTCCTCGAAGGATTCGGTGCGTGCAGGTAGCTTTACCTTGCTGTTTCGGTTTCTTCTAAGTTTTTCTTTGCTGTTTTTCAGTGCCTTTGTATTTGTGTTGTTTGGTTTGGTTTTCTTACTCATGTTCTGCTCTTGTGCCATATGGTTTTTATCGCATGGTCACTGTCTCCTCTATATATTTTCGTGCTCTGCGCAATAAACTCAGTTGGAAGTTAGCGCTCGTGTCTTTCGTGTCCTTCTTGTCTCTGTGTCGTCATTTTGTTCTCGTGCTATAACTATCGTCATGCCATACCAACTAGCCCCAGCTGCCACACTCAGCTGCCTGTGACCTCTCCCGCGTCTCTCCTCAAGTGTTCCGTAGCTCGCCGCCAGAGCCAGGCGCGGCGTTGTCATCGCTCCGCAATCTGGAGTTTCGCTTCCCTATGGAGCCGTTGTTTAATCGAACCTCGCGAAAAAAACCTCTGTAGACATGTGGTAAGAGATCCCGGATACCGAATTAGCTATACACTTGTGAATTCAAAACCACTTCAGTGCCCCTTCAATGCGAGCAACGCATCACATCCCACAAACAAATACAGAAACTTAGTTTGGTTATCCTACCAAGAATATACTCCTTACAGTTGCACGATTGCAGTTTAATCACAAAACAACGGTATTGTACGCAAGGCTGAGTTGGGTTTTGTTCAGTTTGGGAAAACTTTATCCTTGTAGGTTCGAAGGGCATACTCGACCATCGGCGTCGATGTTATGCACCGTATATGTATACGTATCGATATATATACATGAAAACGCAAGAAAGAGAGAAGTCCCAGAAAAAAGACTCCGGTGCGCGGAATAGAACGTGGGACCTTCGCGTCATCAATGCGAGGCGTTAACTACAAAGCCACCAAAAGCTACCTCTTCAGTGTTCAAACGGCAAGCTGCTCATATCTACCACTTTCCGATGCTGGCGTACAGGGGGGGGGGGGGAGGGGGTATCGTGTTTCCAGCATTATCAGCAAGATGGCGCAGTGAGCGCGCAGCAGCTCTCATCTCTCATGTGTACTTTGGCCCACGTAGAGAATAAGGAGGTGTACGCTCGATCGCGCACCCTTATCTTGCAGTGGAAAGAATCATACGTCTCGGCTAGGCTATGAGTTTAGTCGGAACGATTCTGTTGTACTTACCGGGCGCAAAACGCTCACTGCAATCGTTGCACTTTCCTCGTTTGCAAAAAAAGGGCGCACTTTTCCAACACAGCGAAGTAAAAACTGAGACGCTTATTAGTGTTAATCTGTACCCGTGAGTTCGTTTCGTGTGTCATTTGTGCGTGAGAAACTCTGAACGCGTTTTGATCTCCTTGCCATTCTGCGGGTGACCTTCCAATTTAGAGCTATCATGTTCATTGCTTCATCTTCACTGCTTAGCTGTGACTTTTTTTTTAGACATCTGCGACACAAAGCGGCACCGCCTGAACCCTGCAGTGCTGCGACTTAAGCCACCATTTACAGCGCTTCTTCACCCCGCCGCTAGGGTCAACCGAGCGTCACTTCAATGCGAACGACCCGTTAAGAAGGCCTTGCATGGTCTTTTGCCTGCTTGCCAATGACGTATTCGCTCTAGTCTGGCTATGATGCCAAAGTGGGTGTGCTCACGACAGAGGGTGACACCTTTAATTCTTGAATGTCGAAAAGAGTAGAAAGGCGAAGCGAGAAACTGATGCTGGGTCAAGTGTGTTGTCCTCTACCCTGTGCTTTTATTATCACATGGCTTATTCGGATTATGTTTGGCCGGATGTTCACACTGCACGAATGCACAAAAATCATCTCATCGCATTTTTCAAATCTTTGTTTACTGGCCTTTTAATCTAACCTCTTGTATATGGCACTTGGTGTACCTAATCTGAATTTGAAACTTGCACATTTAGAGATTCCGTCCTGAAACGGATGCGTGAAAGAAAGCCATGATAGGGCTCTCAATTCATCTTCAGACTATTTTGTTTGCCGCAACGTTTGCTATCAAAATAGAGCTTGCTTCATTCTCTTACGCAATGCAGAAAAGAACACTAGTAAGAAAATCAGTTCGAAAACAAAATATGACATTTGTTCTAAAAGATATTTCTGATATCAACTACAAAATGTGCTCCTAAAAGAGGCCGTATGCGTATCCTATATTAAGGCTACATATTTTAGTGTACAGTATTCTCCAGGCTCTTTGGTCTGCAGGCACTAAAAATTATAATTCAAGCTTTTCGACATGAGCACATATTTTGAAAATATAGCATTTATGGTAGGGACACAACGGCCAGTAACACTGTTTATAAGTGTTTCCTGATGTAATATCTTTTGTAGATTCAGAATTTGAGTGGTCACTGCCGAAAGTTGGTCAAGGTATAAGTGTAAACGCCAGAGTTTTTTATGACTCTACGCTAAAGTCAACAGCCTCATCGAAAAACAAAGTCACTGAAGATAAAAAGGAGGATTTTAAGAAACTTTTTCAGCAGGTGAGAAAAATGAAGCTTTGTTTCTCCCTACAATTATGGGAACGAAAAGAAGGCAGCATGTATACTTATATGAATATAACAAAATGCGCAGCAATGTATCATTTTTCCATCGATGAAATATGAACTCTGATGACCGATGTATTGCTGTTAACCATCGCGAGGGCCAAGTGGGACGACGTGACGCTATCTTCACGGGTGTTCTGTCTAGCATGACACACTGAAAAAATTGAGCAACATATCAAGGTTGTTATGAAGCTCGAAGTGCTTTGTGCCAGGTGTACGTGAAATACACAAACACCTTCAAAACTTCACAGCGAGACGTGGATATTATGTTAAAATGAACTGTGTGCCGAACTGCTATATAAAGCGGGGAAGGTCGATGCAAATATACACAATGTAGTGTGTTATTGATGACACTCTGAAATCACTTCCAAATTGGTTCATCAAAACGTCAATACTTCTCTGCTTGAAAGCTTCTAAAATGCACTGGTTCCATGTAGTTTTTGTAGAGCTTTGGTGAATTTTCAAGGTGGAGAACACCAGGAAGAAATGAAGCGAGTCCGCTGGGAATCTTCATCATACTTGGTATTTTCAGTTGGCCAATGAGGCTTTAGCAATCGATCAGAGCAGCCAGTAGTGTTAACTGTTGGGTCCTTTTGTCCTAAAAAAATATTATAACTATCAAAGAAGTTGTAGTAAAAGGCTCCGGACGTTTCGACCACTTGGGGCTCTTTAGGCACCAAATATTCGTTACAAACATGTAAGCAATATTTGTGAAAAGATTCAGTGCAGTATTCAATTGAATCCACTTCTAGACACCGGGGCCGAGCGCTTGAGTTTTCACTGGCTAACCATTTGTATAAATTGCCAAAGCGGTGATATTTTATCCATGCTTCAGCCGCATTCTTGGCCCCTTTGTTTGCGTTTACCCGCAGGTAAAACATCCGATACCTGGGAACATGTTATCGATTTGGACTAGATGCAAAACCTGATGATGACGACAAAAACACTTAAACACTGTCTATAGAATTGCTAGTGCAATAAAACATTTAGATGCACCCATTCTATGCAGCATTCGCAACTTGTGCTAAAATTTTCAAAATCTATTAGGTGAAATATTTGTTAATTTTAATGTTTATCAATATGACCACTTTTTGTAAAAGAACAGAAGAAAACATTGTAAACCTTTGCATACACGCCAGCCCGTACAATGTGCCACAACCTTCCTGCAGTAAAGTAATATAAGGTTGTAATCTTCCTTTTACACGTAGGGTGAAAAAGCCATAATTCTGTGAACCGAATTGATAGAGTTGCTCTGTTACCTATTACCTTGAGTTGATGCTGCTGTCTTAATTTTTATGTATTACGCTGTGTAGTCAGTACTATGATTTCATGTGTGTATATATATATATATATATATATATATATATATATATATATATATATATATTGAATTTTCTTTTCAGGTTGAGGCCTTTTTCCACTCTCTGTCAATAATGATCAAAATCGAAGTAGTAAGTGTTCAACAGGTAGGTCTAAAATTAAAAACGCTCTTGATTGCCCCTCATTAAGAAATGTCTGTTTCACACAAGATATGGTTTCTGAAACAAAGGAAAAATACAACGCTGTACCTTGTCGGAGCAGAACTAGACGAAACCTTGAGCTAGAGCAGTTACAGAAATTTCGGGTGATGACAATTTAGTGCCAGGAATTCATGAATGGTCCCTTGCTTACAACTGGCTCGAATTCGTAAATCACCCCACGTGTTGTCTCATTTATGTCAATACAATCTCGTTGACGGTGAAGGATGCCCATTAACCACATTTTCGGATATCGCTTTCTAAAATCCACTACACATCATTCGTGGTATTTCTCTTGCGCTCACGAAGGTTTGTGTTCGCACGCCTCCTGGTTTAGCCTGTGTCGGTAGCACTGAATGTAAAAGGAACACAAACACTTTTTGGCAAATGAGGAATCCATTCTTGTGTTGAATTGTACATTCCAGTATCCGGTGCCTACCTGCCGCTTCCACGTTATTCTGCGTGGTTGGGAAAATATTGAGTGTTTTCTTGAAGTGCTCAAAACCATAATATTGCTTTATATGCAGGCTAAATTACTAAGGTCACCTCATGCGTACATCATATTTGATTGCAGTTTTTTTGTTAATTTTGTCCCGCATATTTGCACCAATATCCACATTTAGTTCTATGGACAGCCTTTTTATGCCCAAGAGACAATCAATAGAGGGTAATCTCTATGGAGCCTCAACGCTGTTGACCTGCGATGAAAAGGTTGCGAGAGTTCACGAGAGCGAAACGTAAGCAGATTACCATAAATACTGTTTACAATTTTTGCGAGACCGAAACCCTCAGCGAATACGGTCTGCCCGGAACATGAGCTTAAGAGCCCAAACCTTGATTTACAAGTCCTTCGAAACTTCATGAGTGGAGGTTAGGTCAGACTCTATTTGCTTCAAAGCCTCGAGGGCATTTTTGCACCCTTGGAAAGCAGATTTTGCTGTTGGTACCGAAAAGCCACGCTCATTAGATAAGCTTATTTGAGCTTCTTCAAATGTCACTCTCTCTTGAAGTGATGTTGCAACTGATTGATTCATTATTGGGTGGGGTTTAACGTCCAAAAACAACCACATGATTATGAGATACGCTGTAGTAGAGGGCTCCGGAAATTTCTAGCACACCTGGGGTTCTTTAACGTGCACTCAAATGTGATCATGTTGGAACTAACAACCATACACAATTAAAAATTCGTTCAAAATCTGCATGTTACGCCGCAAATGTAGTCGAAAGACGATAGTCTTGTGTCTGGAGAGAGTGAAAAAAACGTTTATTTGATGTTCTGCGCAAGAAAATCACTGAAGGGTATTCTGGAGGCGGTGCGTTAGTGCCTTGAACATGTAGCGGAGGCGAACGAGCGCATCAAGGCACGTTAGACGCAAGTGCCATCTGGCAGTTATCTTCGAAAACGAAGGCGTGCAGCCCGCGGAGAAATATGTGCGCCAGTCTCGGAGGTGATAAGGTGTAGAACGCAAAGCGACTAGCAGGTGCCACCACCGTGACGTCGCAGCAAAGCGTTGGAAACACCTTTTTGAGCGTCACTTTGCACTTTCAGCGCTGCGTGATAAACGATACATTCCTTAGAGTTACTTGTGTGTGCCTCTTCTAGTATAAAGGCAGACATACAAAACTTCGAAGTGTTCTTATGGCGCCTCAGATATGTGCAACAATTGCTTTTAATGGACAATAGCACAACTATGAATATTAAGCCTCGAGTCATATTGGTGGGCACTGCGAATGGGGTTGGCCGTTTGGTGCCGTTTGAGATATAGTTAGGGCATACGAACAGACAAATGTACAGACAGGCAAAACGACAGACCAAAATTTTTTCGTCGAACGTCCCCAAAAAGACTGTAGTCTTCAAAAATGGGCGTGACAAATAGTTG
Source organism: Rhipicephalus microplus (assembly GCF_043290135.1). Classification (NCBI taxonomy): domain Eukaryota; kingdom Metazoa; phylum Arthropoda; class Arachnida; order Ixodida; family Ixodidae; genus Rhipicephalus; species Rhipicephalus microplus. The sequence continues at coordinate 36,892,545 of NC_134707.1, read as the reverse complement.
AGGGTTGTTGTTGTTTTCTTTTTGTGCATATCTGCATACATCTGTTTTGAGAGGGACGTGTGGATAATGTGGTACAGAAATTTCTAATGCCCTCCATCATGATTTCAGATTGATAGCCTAGGTGTTGAATATACGCCAGGGTCACTGGAGGCAAACGCTACTCTTGAGAAGTTAAAGAGTCATGTTGCTACTCAGCAAGATGCAAATAACACTATTAACTATTTTTTTACACGGTAAGTACAATAGCGTCGCTAATTCTCGCTAACCACTGATATTGCAACCTATATGCAAATGATCGGGTGCTGAAAAAATCCTAGCATATTTACGGACTGAATGAGGACAAGTGAGGCAAATCATCCGTCCGTCCGTTCATGAATCCGTTCGTCCGTCCAACCGAGGGTTGATCGGTCCGTCCCTATGTCTGTCCGTCTGTATGTCCATGCGTCTAGTAAACACTCCATGTACCACCATCTCGCATCTTATCATATATTGATATTAACAAGTACCACCATCTAGAGACATTTTAAGAACTAAACTCCTCTGTTGCACATACCAGATACAGGTGGTTACGCCTTAAGGAGCTTCACGATAAAAAGCAGCAAGTTATCTCTAATAGTTCATTGCAAAGTCAATAAGGATGCATTTATTTCCTTGCTTTCTTATTGGGACTCAATCAAAATGGTGGTCAATTTAGAAATTTTTAGCACTGGTTCCTCATGAAGGAAAGAAATTCATGTACTTTTTTATGTATAATTCTCCTCTGTGTGGTAGTACGAGTGAGGGTATTTCACTAGATATTTGAACTTTCTTGAATTTCAGTAGCTGTTGAAAGCAGAAGGTTTAGTGTAGTGTAAGTGCAGTTCAAGGCAGCAACGTTCAAATACTGCTTTATAGATGCGTGTCACTGACTTCTGGCAGGCAACTATGGTTGCCAGATTTAGCTACTTTACGCCACTTTGGCTACCTTTAAAAGGCCGTGGTGACAAAAAAATGGCAATGACTGCTTGGCTACTTTTTGGCTATTATTCTCGCGCTGGCACCAACAGCTAATATACCCTGAAACCAAGTTCGACAATACAACTAAAAAGTATAAATTTTTCATTCACACTGCTAGCTGCGGCTTCCTCAGCCTAATTGCACTTTTTTAGTCTGAATAGCGTAAGCAATTGTGTGCCCCCAAAACGCGTCCCAGCCGCCATGGTTTTCACGTTGTTATTGGGACTCATATATGCTAGACAGCCCTGTAATGTTGCTGGCTGGGGACTCGTTCCGTCTTGCAGCCCTATCTGTCTGAAGCGCTAATGCTCTGAGCTGTACGGGTGGTGCAACACTAGGCGAAGATTGGCAAAAATTGGATTCGCGCGGCTCATTGAAGCCTGGCTGAAAACGCACACATCCTGATGTTCTTGTGGTCATTTTTCTTTCTGGTCTGATATTTTCACGGCCGACACTACTGCACTCGTCAGTCGCGACATTTGTTATGTCGACTGTTCTATTTCCTTTGAAACAACTGGCCCGTTTTTTATATGACTGTATGCAGCACACGACACAAACCATGCGTTTCTACATGAATGCGTCTAAGGTGTTCGCGTGATCATTTACCACAGGCGAAAAAAAAAACATTCCAGTGACTAAGTGCAGACTGCACATCACATCATCTGTTAAGAGGCCGAATACGACGAACGGTTTGGAAACCTCCCCAAGAGTATGGTTGCCCTGAGCCCGTATTGAAGGGCGGGTACTGTACATTTATCGAAATGGGGATAAGTGCCGACATGCCAGCAATGGAATTCTGAATCGAGATATAAGCCTATTGGGATGTAGCAGGTGCTTGTCACATGCAAGATACTGCAGAGAGGGCAAAAACACTTTTGTTCTCTTTTAAGTCTAAAGCAGAAGTAAAGCGAGTGTCTGCTGTTGTGCCTCCAACAAAAAGCGACTTGAGGAATTGATTCTCGCACGAATTTCTCGTGATCAGGACGATATTTGGGCTACGTACGAAAGGCGTCTGGAGAAAGTGAACAAAACCTACATTTGTTCTGCGCAAGAAAGTCGGTGAATTGTATTCTGGAGGTGCTGTCTTAGAGTGCCTGGAGCTCGCAGTAGAGGCGAAGAGCGCATAAAGTCATGTCACGCGTGAGACATGAGCGCTATCTGACATTTATTATGCAAAAGGAAGCCTGCGCGCCCTCGTGCCTGTCTCGGCGGTGATAAGGCGTAGAACGCACGGAGACTAGTAGCTGCCACCACAGTGTGGTCTTAGCAAAGCGTTGGAAACATTTGCTGTTTCTTTCAAGCGTTGCATTGTCAGCGCAACGGGATAATTGTTACGGTACTTAGAATTATTTATGTATACCTTTTCTAGAAAGAGACACAGACAGAATATTAGCCAGATGATATGATGCCTCAGATATGAACAATATTTGCTTTTTAATTGACAATCGCACAAGTAGGAATGCTGAATCTTGAGCAATATTGGTGGGCGCTGCAGATGGGGTCGGCAGTTTGGAGTATGGTTTGGACACTTAGGTGCCGTTAGGGTACCCTTAAAGACAGATAAACACATAAATGTACAGACAGACAGATTGATATACAGACAAACAGACCAAAGTTTTTATGTTGAAGGTCCAAAAAAAGACTATCACCCTTAAAAACTGCACTACAATTACTGCGAAATGTGAAGTACATTGCTCACTTTACATTAACAGCGCCACGTGGCATGCTGGCAAAAGAGGCGAGAGAGGGGGAGCATAGAAGAGAAGGGAGGAAAGAGGGGCGCGCAGCAAGGGTGGTCTCATTTCACAATGGATTGAGCTCGACTATGGGATACTTCGCATCTAAAAAAATCACTGCCATATTCACAAAGTGAATGTTGTAACATGAGCCTGCTTGGAGTTGCACGGGGCGTTTCTGTAGGAAGGCTTCTTAACGAGCCGGCGCATAATGGTTATGTACGTCGAAGGCAGTGTTGTTTGGTATGCACCGCGGCCAGCATTGCCCAGTGTTGAGAACATCGATCAGCACATGCCCCTCTGTGCCACAATGGCCACTGCCACGAGCGAAATGCCTAACGCTCATAAGTGGGAGACGCGGAGCTATCAGCGTTGTACAACGGGTGCTTGTCAGGATATCGGTACCTGTGCATAACACGCATCGTAAGAACTTGTCGCGTACTACTGCACCTACGAAGCAACGATCTTCAGCCTGCCGGGCTACCTGCGTATATCCATCTATCCATCCATCCTTCCATCCATCTAGCCGCTTACGTCTACCACTACTACCTTCACTACTACTACTACTACTACTACTACTACTACTACTACTACTACTACTACTACTACTACTACTACTACTACTCACACATCGCGGGCGCACAACCCACAGCACAAGGAGCTTCGCTCTTGAATGTGCTCGAAGTCACGAGTCCCGCATGACGTATTTTCTTTACATTTTCATAATTTCTCGGAGCTTACCTTCCGGCATTCATCGCTACGAGAGGAGAATGCAAATGCAGTCAGTGACAAATTTGTGTAACTCCACTCAGACTGAACGGATTCTAAAAATTTTTTCTGCAGTCAATTCATGAGGCAATAAGCTGCCTTAGTGAATCCATTTCATGGCCACTTGAAGAGGTGTTGCAGCATACTTATACCTGAAGCACATATTGACTGAGACACCTGTTGCTGTCGGAATGAAAAAAAAGGGAATGATGCTTTTCATTCTTTCACTCTTCGATGTGATTGGTATATGTTCGTTTAAAATGTATGCATTTCATAAAGAGTAAATATATAAATATTGTTCTGGTATGTGTAAAATACAGAATATTTTGGAGATTTGCACAGCCTCGAATGTCGGAATGAATGAACTTGGCCTAAGAGCATCATTTTTTGCTGATTTTAGGAAACCACTCTTCGTAGAAGAAACTGCAGAGGACATAATCTACTTTTGTAAGTAAATCAAAACCATTAAAATTGGTGATGTAATAATTTGCTGCGTTTTATTTCCGGAAGGCAACTGAAGGCATCCGGATCAGAGTTACCGCTTATTACGTTCATTATAACTTAAAGTGTACAGTAACAAAGGCAATAATTAGCAGACCTTATCAAATTACACATCATCTTCCCGAAAGGACCAACATATTGAGATGCGAAAATATCCCCGTGGGTGCGCATCGAGTTTTGTTTCACTTGTCAACACAACTCAGGCCACACCCTAACGAATGTTAGAGTGAGAATGTATTGAGAAGAGAGGAAGCGTGAGCACCGTCGAACGCCAGGCATTACAACGACCTCCAATGTTATCCTGCTCTGGCCACAGAGAGAGAGTTGCGTGCAATCTTTTTTAGCGCCGCACCTTCGGCGTAGATAGAGGGGGAGGATTGATTGATTTCTGGGGTTGAACGTCCCAAAACCACCATATGATTATGAGAGACGCCGTAGTGGAGGGCTCCGAAAATTTTGACCACCTGGGGTTCTTTAACGTGCACCCAAATCTGAGTACAAGAGCCTACAACATTTCCGCCTCCATCGGAAATGCAGCCGCTGCAGCCGGGAATCGAACCCGCGACCTGCGGGTCAGCAGCCGAGTACCTTAGCCACTAGACCAGCGCGGCGGGGCGATAGAGGGGGAGGAAGAGAGCGCAGAGCTGCGAGGTAAAATAGAATGAGGGACAGTTACGCATGCGTGGTATCGTCCCGGACACCACAGAACGGACACTGCCCCGAGTATAACACGCAATCGCATAAAAAAAAATAAAACTAGCAGCTGTTCTTTGTTCAAATACAGTTGTTGAGCGACGCTTTTTACAAATCAACGGGTTTTTTTTAGATTGTGCTTGTGACTTTTGTGAAGGTGATGGGTGGGGAGAGCATCCGCTGCGCTCGGTGACGGGATCGACCGAGTCATCAGTTCTCGACACGCACGGCGCAGCGCACGCCATCTGCCGCCGCGCCTGCGCTCTCTGAGAGCGCGCCTGTTATGCTCGGCGCGCTTACTCGGCACTGAGAATTTTGCCCGACGGCTACTGCTACGGTGAAGTGCCGGCCTAAGGAACTACGCTCTCAATTACTTAGTGGATGTTTGAGCTTGGTGTTCAAGAGTGGGATGTGATAGAGATAACTTGGCCTGCTCAAATCACCTTTTCAAGTGCTAGCTTTTGTTGCGTTTTAACTGCACGCATGCAACCGTGCCATAAAGCAACGAATGACTGTGTACCCAGCATTGGTCGTTTCGAACTGTACTGGAGTGCACTGCAACTTCAATTAAGTTCTCACTAAGCCCCGATACTTCTTTTTGAGAATCAGCGAAAGGCCCACTTTGCGTGCGCGAGGCGACACGTGAAAGTGCATGATTCTTCACTGTGATAATGCTCTTGCAGCTGGTGTTGATTAACATGTCTGAGCGCTCTCTATTGGTTCGTTGTTTAAACACCTACCCATTACGCAATTCACCCGTTTCAACGCCTGGGGCGATCCTATACTTCTGCCACCATATATTGCATGCAATAAGGAGGCTCTCTCTACTACGTGTCATTCCAATAAATATTTCTTTTGTTCAGAACCAATATCAAGCAGTAGCGATGCTCTGTGGTAAGCCGCCTGCTTGTGATGCAAACGGCCTACGGTCATTCATGGCCCAACCCTCTTGCAACACAGCTAAGCGTAGTGTGATAGGGCGGGAAGAGCAGGTGAGAGTTAGAAGGAGTGGATGTGTAAATGAATAGCATGGGAGTGCGGAAGAAAAAGGATGAAGCATAGACAGTCTATAATTGAATGCGAAGCATTTCTTAGCGAACTTGCAATGGGAGACTTTGAGCGTATCTATCTATCTATCTATCTATCTATCTATCTATCTATCTATCTATCTATCTATCTATCTATCTATCTATCTATCTATCTATCTATCTATCTATCTATCTATCTATCTATCATCCATCATCCATCATCCATCATCCATCATCCATCAACCATCATCCATCATCCATCATCCATCATCCATCCATCCATCCATCCATCCATCCATCCATCCATCCATCCATCCATCCATCCATCCATCCATCCATCCATCCATTCATCCATCTATCCATCCGTCTATCCATCTATCTATCCATCTATCTATCCACTTACAACTTTTAGCTCTCCTGACCGTTTCGATAATGGTATCAATACCAAACTTGGTATGGCATAACATGACTGTATGACGAACATATATGACTAGTCGTAAGATGAAAATCCCGACATGTATGTCATGAATGACAAGATTTACAGTTCAGGGTCCTGTAGCTCTTGCGGTGATTTCATTAACATGGCATGTTGCAAAACTCGTATTTTATGACATGATTGCATGGCGAACACAAGCGACTGACCCTGACATGAAAATCATGATACACGTGTCATGTAACAAGATGATTACATGCCACTCTCATAATGCACTCTCGGCCGTTTCGCTAGAGTCGTATACCAAATTTGGTATTACGGTATAAAAATGGATGACGAAGGTATGTGACTGGTGCAAACATGATAATATGAGATGTGTGTCGTGTAACAACATGACTACATGCCACTCTCATGATGCGCCTGCAGCCGTTTCGCTAGCTTCACTTATACCAAATTTGGTATTACGGGACGTCAGTGAATGACAAAAGTATATGACTGGTGCAACCAAGATAATGCTGACAAGCGTGTCATTTAGGAACATGAAAACATACCACGTTCATAGCGTGTTCGCTGCAGTCTCGCTAGCTCCACATCTACTAAATTTGGTATCACGTGACGTGAATAGAGGACGAGGTAAACGACACCTGCAAACATGATGATCATGACGTGAAAGTCGTGTATGGCATCGTTTACGTTCACCTCGTAAAGTTACGCTGATTTTAAAGTGGCTTAGAAAAGTGGCAACTTGGGCTAGTTGGTGTGGCATGACGATAGTTATAGCGCGAGAACAAAACGACGACACAGAGGCAAGAAGGACATGAAGGACACGAGCGCTAACTTCCAACTGAGCCTCGGAGTTTATTGCGCAGAGCGCGAAAATATATGGAGGAGACAGTAACCATGTGACAAAAACCATATGGCACAAAGAGAAAAACGTGAGTAAGAAAAAAACAAAAAACAAAAACAAAAGCACAGAAAAAGGCAAAGAAAGGTTTATAAGGAAATGAAACAAAAAAGGTAAAGATAATACAACTACTTGCGCACGTGTGGCATATCAACATTTCTCATTTGTGCTTCGCACATCATTTATTCCCACTGTACGTGAGATCTGCCTTTTTTTTTCCTTGCCATGCCATATTGATTGTAGTAAATACTTGAAAATTCAAGTCAAGGTTACAAGGACAGATTTTGTATACTCGGCGATGACTGTTATTGGCACTGAAGGAAAAGCTGCGGGGGCGAGGTATCCCCACATTTAGCGCTACACGAAGTAGCCCGATTTGACACGGGTCTCGTAAGATTGTGGAAGGTGACAGGGTTTCACCATCAGCATTTCATGTAGACGCAGACGCCGCTTAGTGTTGAAGGTACACGCAAAAAGGCTGAATTTTCTCGGGAGTTCAAAACACCACGCGTCAAAAATATAATCAAAACATATACGAATATCTTCTGGCTTGAGCTGTGTCCTGTCTCAAATAGGTCTACAGAAAAAATAAAGATGAAAAATTTACATTTCTCGTAGAGAATACGGTTGCTATTGTAGAACTACATCTACTGGCGGTAGAATGCACGTGATTTTTCTCTGTGGCTTTCATTCTAATGCCAAGAGAGAGAGAGAGAAAGATAGATTGATGAAAAAAGAAGACACAACTTCTGCAGCCATAATTGGAAGCATGGCTCAGTACTTGTGGGTAGGGATGTGAGTATCAAAAATATGTAAGAGAGAGAAGAATAGGAGAAATAGCGTCCATGAATGAGAGCCTGGAAGGCGGCTTCTATAGCTGTTTGTCAAGTGCAGTTTCCCCACGAAAGCGAAGAACCGTATTGAAGACCAGGGTGTGGTGTCATGCATAGAAGAGAAGATCCCTCTATGTAGCCATGGGCAAACCATAGAGTTGGAGGGCGGCGAGCAAGACTGCTCCGTGCGCGAAGCACTGGGAAACCCACAGCAGGTGCTCTGTAGTTCCGGCTGCCCCACACGCAGTCTACGCAGAGGACGAGGCTGTCGCAAGCCGGTAACTACGAACTGCTGGCCAGGAGCGGCCAATGCGTAAACGCAGAATAGAAGGGGCCTGTCCCTTCTGGAGAAACCCCAGTCAAGATGCCGGCCTGATGATTCAATCCTGGCTATACCGTCGTCGGAGTGGCAGCGTAGCAAAAAACCTTGTCGCAGAGTGTAATGAAGGATGAGAGAAAGGAGAGAATAAGTGAACTGCACCCCAAATATAGGCCTGTTCTCCAGCCGTAGAGGCCGAGCAGCCTTCAGGTTTATAGAGTCAGCGCATGCTTACCCGTGAATGCATTCCCAGCTGAAGTACAAGGAAAACATTGCTCGGCACATTTTACAATTTTACCATTGAGTGAGGTGGCATGTATTCATATTGTATTGGATATCTCGCAACTTCACGTGATCAAACTGAAACGCGGTCACAGGAACCAGCGACGGAGGGCCCACCGAAGCAGTAGTTCATGCGATGGCCTAAGAAATGCTGGGCTCAATTGAAACGTTATTTATATAATTTGAAAGCAATGGTTAAACAAGCAAAAAGGTAAATGTGACATCAGAGACCAACACCCCCGCAATCACTAAAAACTGTGCGCAACATTACGGGTCCATGCCGGACCACTATCTCACTTTTACAGACACGATCTATACAAGGAGTCTCCACGTAAGCAGTCGACTGCATGTCGCGAACTCCACACATGGGCGTCTGATTGTTGTCTTCGTGCAATAGATTTGCTTCTTTATTAAGTATATTCAAGAGCATAGTACTGACTGCTTTAAATAGTTTTGTAGTGAGGCCCGATACAGTCTATTTTAGGGACAGTGAAACTCAAGTACTTCTAATTTTCGGCTCTTTGTTGACATTACTTGCTTTATAATATTCGGTATCATAGTGTTGTAGAACTGGCGCCAATATTTTCTCAGAAAAGACACTTATATGAGATATAAAAGTGCCATTCTATATTAGGTATGGCAATGGGTACCACTAAAACTACACGCTAATTATTGAAATAAGTATCCACATCTGGTTTGTTAGATTAAACACAATAAAAAACATTTATTCTTAAACTTCGATACATACCTAACGTAGCACCTTCGTCATGGCAGCAGCATGCATGACCAAAAATGATGAGCTGTTTTCCCACAGAAAATAGCCACAGGAAGTGTGATTCACACAATCAGCAAGCGCTTCTTCGTAACCGGAAATCACGACCGCAGTATAGTACTCATACGTTGCGCCTTTGCTGTAATTACTCATTGCCCACAGCATGACATCCTAAATGAAAGATTGGTATGGGAAGCATGTAAACTGAAATGCAGCACGCAGTATAAGATATTGGGAGAGGTAAAAGAATGAGCAGAATATTACTATCGGATGGTTACATACAATGATGCTTTTGTTTGCAGACTTTGGCACGTTGACAGCATTTTGCAGCACAGCGAAGAGCGCTGTTGTCGTGAATCAAGAGGATATGAAGAACTCCACAAATGCTGTAGGAGCGACGGCATTGATGTAAGTGAGGACTTTTAGTATTGCATCACATTTAAAACCAAAATTACGAAAGTCCGAGAACGAGAAACATGATCACACCTGGGCATGTAGCATATGACACAAGACTGTCCAGGGAATGACGCTAATCGAAGAGAATTGACATTAGTGACCATATTGACGTTTAAGAAGGATCATTTCACTTTGAAATATTAGTTTCTAATGTATAAATTGTCATAAGGTACCCGTGTCCAAGTGATAATATTACTATGTCCTAAATCATGCTATTAGTTGTTTGAATACCTCTACTTAAATGTTTGAAACGTGCCTAAATTCACACTAAAAGAAGTTAGAAGAATGTACAACATATCTGCTCAGTCTTCTATTGTTTTAACGTTACAGAAAGGCATCTTTTTATTACTGTGAAGCGTCTATATTCAAGGTGAATTCTGAGAGTGAACTAACCCTAGAACATTACCGTCAAGTGAACTACTGCAGATGCTATCAAAGTGCTAATGCGCAGCTTAAGAAAAACTACTTTTTTCATGTTCAATACAGAAACTTCAGACTATACATTTCAATCAGATCCCATCAATAATTTACATCAGCGGAGCACCCAACACCTAGAATTAGCTTACGAAAACTGCATATAGTTTTGCAGAGTCGGGATTATAACCTATTTTGAATGCTGCAAATGCTCGCTGCCACAATAATATTTCTAATGTCGGTCATTTTACATGGCTGAACCCTAAATCATGATTATCATTATCAGAGACACTTAAGCGAGCGACTCCGGAAATTAAGCCTGCCGGAACTTCTTTCAGGTTCACTGACATCGCGCTATACACGGAGTTCTACTTCCCCTCCATCAAAATGCAACAGCCTCAGCTTGGATGAAATCCGCGACCTCTGCGTCAGCAGCTGAGCACTTTATATGCTATCACTACCATCATGGACGTCGCAACGATGATCCATAGCTTCAGGCAGAGACAGTGTGTGGCTGTGGCTAAACTTTCTTATATCTAAGCAGAGGACTAGAGGCCGACCGTGCTACGGTAGCCTAGGGGGAGTATTCAAGGTGCCTAATAATAATATTTGCACATGCCTGGGAAGAAAACAAAGATGGGTGAACATGCTGGCTGCCCCAAGCTGAAAGAAGAAGGAAGACGACGACACTGCGATCATCGACCTTTTGTTCGCTCTGGCACTTTTCTTCGCGACCAAAATAAACAACCCCTTCAGCCGTATACGTCCTAGTCCTCCTTGTGCATAGCATTATATATAATTATATTATTATGTGATGTTTTACGTCCTAAACGGCAATATGATTATGACAGTCGCCGTAGTGGAGGGCTCGAGAAATTTTGACCATCTTGTGCCCTGTAACATGTTCTGACATCGCACTACAAACGAGCCTCTGGCTTGGATCCAATTCGCGACTTTTTGATCCGAGCACCATCACGGCTGCTCCACTGGGGTGGACATTGTGCTCGATAGCGCTCTCCTTGTGGCATGACAGCATTTGTGTGTTTCGCAGCATTCGTGAACGCTTCGAACAGCCGAATACCAAAGCTGTGATGAAAGCTTGCCTAACACCCAATTTCGGCAAGATGAAAAGGTTTGTGTTTTGTGCAAACTTTTCCGTACTTTTTCTAATTCTGCCTTCTAGGGTGCTTTTCGTTCCACTACCAAGAAATTCAACAGTGTCGATATATAAAGTGTTCTTATGTATTTCTATTGCACTACAAGAACAGCGCGTTCCTGAGGTTCCTGTGCATCCACGTTCCGCGAGATGGGCCTGTAGTATAGACGCCCACTTCAAAACGGTGGAGGTTTGTGTTCACAGCAGCTCCGTCCAGAAAAAAAATTATTTTATTGATTTCAGTCGCTTCGACAATGACGCCTATGTGAGCAAAAGATATGTGCGAGCAATTTTCTAGTTGAGTTCGCCTGCGTATCAATATGTGGTAAGTGCACTACGAAGTAACAGGGTGTCCAGAAATCTTTACTGGCAAGTTAACCAAAGGCCAGAAATTGTATCCCCGCAAAGGCAACACAAGAAAAATCCAAAATGTCTGTACACATCACGTCTGCGTCTCACCCGAGAGACATCAAAGTATTTGCATTTCTTTTCTACTGCAGGTTTGGTCTAAAGGGTTATGATTCTGTCGACAAAGATTTCTTCACCTTGATGTGGGTGTTTCAGTAAGTTACACATGAGCCTTTTGGATTACCTAGACAACCTGTTTTCGCGAACAGTAATGGAAAAAAACATCGTGTCACGTACCCTTGCCACTTAGTTAGTGGAGCTTGCACAGCATTCAGGTTTCTAGTGTTAGCATGCAAATTTCATGTTGTCATTAGCATTGACACAAGCTGCACTCGTACATTTCCTAAATATGGCCTGTATTTTTACAGTTATATAATGTTTAAAAAGAAGAGAGTGTTAGGTCTAACCAAATCGTGGAAACACAGCAGTAAGGTGCACCTTAGAAAAAGATTCAAACGCCTCTAGAGTAGACTCTTAGAGCTGGATTCGCGCTTGCACATTTCGGCCTAATAACACGTATCAGTCAAGCGACTTGCAATTTTGGAAAACAAAACAGTCTTTCATAAAAGCCCGCAATCGGTACATACCGCCTGGAAGTTTAATAAGAAATCTTCTCACCACTTTCTCTCTCTCTGTAAATATATATATATATATATATATTTGAGATGGTTGTGGCAATCATCGTTTCCTTTATTCGCACAAAAAGACTGGCTGTCATTCAAGTAACTGTCTGTTTAGATTTGTTGTGTGTTTTAGAAGTTTATTTCGCCATATTGGTTACATTAGTGCTTTATAGCTCTAAGAAAAGGTCACTAAGTTTCACACTGTGAGTTTAGGTGCGTGTTGTGTGTTTTCACTACACCTTTTGTGTCGAAGAAAAAGAAAGCCTGTGTAATATACACGTAGTGGGTGCATTGTTATTAAGAAGTTTTCGAATAGGGGCCCCGAAAGTTGTGGGCCCCAAACAAATGGCGTCAAGGCCACTGGGCATGTGCAAAACCCAAACCACGTTCGGGCTTTGGGTTGGAGATGCTATTTCTCGAATTTAGCGGGAGCCCCAAAGCCTACCCCCGAAGTTTTGGGTTAGACAAACATGACGGCACGCAATGATGTGACGGCTGTCAGCCAAAACTGCAGTGACATAATATGGGGAGTGTCCAAAGCACCGCAGACCCTATTCTGAAACTCGTTGCTCCTGCTTGACCCAAAGCGACCATACGTAAAAAGTTTTGGGGCCCCTATTCGAAAACTCCCTGTTATTATACGATTGGGACCCCAGAGCCTATTCAAGGACTGTTGGAAGGGTTCATTTGTCAACAAGGGGAACTATTACTGTGCTACACAATAAATAATCTCATACTCCTGAAATAAGTACTACAAGTACATAAAATAAATATCTATTTCAACAAATCTATCAAAAAAGAATAAATACGTATACGTACTAACAAATTGAAGTGACATTTTAGTTGTAACGAATACGAAAGAATAAAAGTTTTTGCGAATGTCACCTTCAGTGGAAAGTTTGCGTCGACGCGAATTAGTGAAAGCATTCACATGAACAATAATGCAACTCCTGCACGAGGACAAATGAACTCTACGTACTCTTCTAGTTCCGGTGTTAACATGTCTGAAAACTATCTATGCCATCGTCGCGCATAGATATTTGGGTGCGATTTAGGTGGTGAAATGTCAACACCGGATGGCTCTAGCCTTCTAATTGTCATACTCCAACAAATAGATGACCTTGCATGTTTTATAAAATGATAACACAAGGACTTTTATGAGGGGCTGCGCATAGCTTAGAGACTAAATGTAGAGACATATTCACCACATTTTCTACCTGACATCATCGTAAGGGGGGACACATAAAATATTACTTGACCTGACGGGCAGCACAGTATGCGCAACTCACAATTACCACTTATTGTTGGGTGCACAGAATAATACGTGTTGAATACCACAATAAGTGGCATTTACTTATGAGAAATTACAGTACCATTCTACATAAAACGTGCAGTAACCCCCAAAATATGTTTACAAAAATTCACCTACCTATAGATCCATGCGGTGGCTTTAAGATCATACCCAGTGCTGTAAACAAAATAATGGCAAGCACAATCATGGGCTATCTAGTTTTGCACTAGAAATAATTTTATTTTCATGTTGCTGTCAGAATACATGCATTGGGTCGGAAGTCACCTCAGTAGTTTGAAGTCTAGAATATTCAGCAACTATATAAGTAGCTGCGGACACAGTGTCCTGAGCTTCAATATAATACGATAACATGTATTATCTAGAGAGTACCGGTCAGGCGTAAAAATATAAATGTGCACATCGGAGAGTATATGTCATACTGCGGTAAAGTTAATATGAATTGGATATAAAGAATGACATGACCACAGGTTGGGGACATTTCGCAGCACCATCGTTTCGATGACAGTGATTCCTGCCGTAAATTAACTCGGAAAGACAAAAAAAAAAGTTATATATGACGTAAGGAGTTATTGACGAAAAACGACACACAATTATATGAAGCAGAGACCCCGAACTCCCTGGTATAATTACAGTGTCGCACCACAAACCACAATATTTCCTAGAGTAATTATTGTGTTAAATAAGGGCCTACTGAGTGAAAAAAGTTACAAATTAGTGGTGCGGAATTGTCGTGGGAAGCAAATACGGTTTGCAGTATAATACTGCGAATATGCCAGAATGTTTCTGTGGATTTCTGCTGCACGTAACCAAAAAACGTTTTGATAACTGGCCACTGTCATCAGGTATGACTTTTTAGCACGAAAGTGTTTTATGCCGGGACCCACCAAGGTTTCAGTTGCGTATTTCCGTCACGAAAATGACATCGCAAATGTACGCCATCAGATCTCAGAGATAAGTTTTGTCAATGGGTGCTAAACAAACAGCATCTCGATCCCCAGCAAATAGAGCTTAGCACGCTATCTACTGCACCACCGCCAACAACTAGCTCCTTTACAAACTCGTCTTTTATAGCTCGCAGTTGTCTCCAGTAGGGCTCTTTGTCAGATGAGTGGTGTCGCCGTCTTGGAGCGGGAAAGTAAGGTAATTTATCATTACTGCGAATCCTGCACTTATCACCTGCAAAACCTGTGTCAGATACAGCACACTTAAACAGGGTGCAATTTTGGCAACGCCTTCACACGCCTTAAGTTTGCGACTTTAGTCAAAGCATCGTGGGGTCCCTCGTAGCATGCACGGCCTGTGCCCGACTCATTTGACGGTAAAGGCTGGTGCACATCAGTAACTAGCAGCGGTCGCGTGACCATTTGCGAATGGTTGCAAATAGTCGCGAATGATCGCAAACAGTCGCAAAGTGACTGCTTTGGCTAGTCGCTGCCTGACTGATTTTGCACTCGCGCGACTGTGGTCGCAAAGCTGCTGGAACCAATCAGGGATGCTCAATTTTTGTTTGTTTTATCATTGTGCTGGAAAAAAACCGATAAAAACAAGAAATGCGGTGCGCTCGGTTTGCTCCGCTCACTCAGCTGGCGGCAATCAGCTGATTTGTGCCGGTCTCCAGAGTTCTCACTGATAACGAGATCCGGACGTGACTCTCCGCTATTGCGACTTCCGGGCGCTCGCATGCAGCCTCTACCGGTGTGAACATCCGTCACCTTTTGGTCGCCAGTCACAAATGGTCGCGCGACCGCTGTTAGTAGCCGGTGTGCACCATTCTTGTTACCACCTTCCTCGCTCCTGCTCACCTGAAAAGAATCACAGCTGAGCTACAGTATATAGTTTCCGATATACACTGTTGTCTATGAGACCGGCAATGCATGGCGCTTCAGCGAGCATGCAAACGGTGGGCATTACATTGATTTGTTAATTCTTACTGTCGGCTTCGAATTGCTTATCATGGCCTGGAGCTGCTATGTCAGGAAACACCAGCCAGCAACTGTTCTGTAGTTGCATTTACCACCTTTCAGGCTGACCAATCTGCTCATGAAGTTCGAAACTGGTTGTTCCTTTACACAGAGCAGACCAAAGCAGAACAATAAACAAAGTCACTAGCACACAGACTAGGAAAATCTATGTACTAACCACCACTTTCATGGTCGCTGAAGGACTTCTGGCTGTGAATAAGCGAGTGAAACAATTTTTTAGGTTCACAATAGGTGGCGTACAATTCCAATAGACAACTGCTCTAAGTTTTATTGAAATATCTCTTCAATCCCACTTTAGACAATGCCCGAAAAGCTCTTGCCCGGCCCACTGCACTCCGAAATGTCCAGCAAAATGAGCTCAATGAAGACACCTGGATGAATTTTCAACTATCAAGTTAAAACAGAGGAGTAGCATGGATGAACTATGAGTTAATAAAGTACTTTTTATGCATATCTTGGGATATGAGTAGTACATCTGCTGATGCTCTGCCTGTACATCTTCCAGCGAAAGCTGTGATGAGATCACAAGGTTGCCATAGTTGTCTGCCACCGTCACTAGTGTCAGAAGCCGCACAACGATAAAAAATTGGAAAGGAAAATAAAGAACGAACAATAGAAAGGGGTGCAAGCCTGGATTTTCTTTGCAAAAGCGTAGTGTTTTACCAATGAGCTGCACTCAAGCTTGAACCTCCGTTTTAAACTAACCTTATGTCTGCGCGATAAGGAATCGCGTGAGCATGCAGAATGAGGCACATTATAATGGTAAAACAACATTGAAGTATCACTTAATGTGAATTGTGTAACGAGTGTGTCGTTAATTGTTGAAACCCATTCCGAAAGCCTCAGGCCATTGTTTTCCAACGTCAACCATATCATTAAGCAACTGCGTGGAATGCCTCACAAGTGTTTAGCTGGTACCACACCTCTTTGAAGAAAGACAAATAACCACGTAATGGAAGTTTCGTATGTTCTATGGCGTAGTGAGTAGCATGCGATTGTGGTTGAAGAGGTTGCCCCATAAGTGGAAGAAAATGCTTTACAAAGGCCACCCTTTCAGCTTTCGCTGCGACTCTGGCGCGTGTTTCACGCAGACCTGGCAGATTTTCGTTTTTGCACACTACACAAGACGGTATCACTCGAGAGAAACACGTGTGTAAGAGATATTTCCTTTGACTTATGTAGAGTTCTGCTATTTACAGGCACAACTGGCACTGTAAATGAATAACAAATTGTACGTGTTTGGATGTCCGTCAACGATCAATGTACCCCTCACCCTCATCATCAATACCAGCCTAACTACGCCCCATGCAGGGCAAGGGACTCTTCCATGTTTTGCCACAATATAGCTGCAGTGCACTGCACTTCGAAGAAATTTTGCCCCCTGAGGTTATATGTGCATGGCTCTTATTGCGCTTTGCATCCTTCCCAAATTGACTACTGTGACTCACTCTCGTGCCTTAATTTCTGTGAATATCAGCACAACGCCTCAACAGGTACTTTTGAACGCATGGTATTTGTTTTGCCACTCACTTTTCCGTCTTTATTTGCCCTTTCTTCTCCCCCTGAAACAGAGTTGCAAACGAGAATTTTAAATAAACTGTGACACAGTAGCTTCGTTTCCTGTCATGGCTCCTGAAAAAGCTACGCAGTGGAGGTTCCATGCAGAAGATGCCAGAACATAGACGTGCACACTCCATTACCCGAAACAAAGTGCCAACAATATCTAGGTGCTCTCGAGGATCGCAAGAGATCAAATTGATCTTTCCTCCCGAACAGATATGCTTCTAATATGCATTTAAAAATTTGTTTGGTCATACTAAGTCGTAAAATAAAACGATTAGTCATAACATCGAGAATCAGCATAAAAACGCAGTGAATAAGTAAACAGGTAGCTGTAGCTTGAGTTTTTTTACGACACTGGAAGGCCAATATTCGCTAGAAGGATGCCTGAAGCATGATTGACGTCTCCATTTGGGCTATATTACCCCAAAACTAGTTTTAAATTTTTTATGCTGCACTGGTGACTGATTATGATAAAGAGAGCTGCTGGTGGACTATACAGTTTTTCTGCACACGTGGACCACAGAACACTAAGCGTAGATAGCCTGTGGTCAGTGAATTGAGCAAATGAAGACATGCACTCTCAATGAAGCAATTTTGTTTTCATTGTAAAGTAAAGTGGTGGTCCTTTAAAAAAGTTCAGAGTGCTTCCCTAAAACTGTAGAAAAGAGTACTTCTGTGACGCCATATACTCGCTATAAAACATTCACTCGCTTCTAAGATCATTTCTTTTAAATTGTGAAGTGAAAGGATAGTCAGTTGAAAAAAACGTTCAGAGTACTTCTGCAACACTGACCATTCAGAGGAGCGTTCTAGTTAGCATCACCGTTAGCATTCGCCCAGGCATCCATGGCAAACACAGCGTACAGTTGAGGAGCCAGGGTTGGCCCTAATTGACCTGTAGATTTAGCGAACATCAAAAATCAAAGAAAAGAAGGCACAAAAGCACAAAATGTGCATTACGAAAACTCTATTCTGAAGCTGCATTCTCCGTGCACATTCCCAGGTGAATCCCCGCACCACAATGAGTTTCACATTACACGATGTGCACTCATAAGGGGTTGGTAAGTCATGACGAGAGCGTAAACAAAGGAGACGACGCTTGTGCTGTTCTGCGTGCCTACTTTCAGTTGTCATTATGATACATGGCTTAGTGAGCCAAACAAATTTTCAGTTTCTCCCATGTGAAACCTTTGCAAGTTCTATATTTTCGAAAGGGTGTAATGAAAGCACAGTGCTGATAAGATACAAAGTACAAAAGCAATATAGTTACGAAAATTCAATCGAAATAAAGTAAGCATTTTCAGGAAAAAAAGTGGCCCATATATTTGCAACCGATTTGTGAGAGTTTTCAGAGGAGGAGGAGGAGGAGGAGGAGGAGGAGGAGGAATAAATGAGGAAGGACAGGGAGGTTAGCCAGTTCTCAGACCGGCTGGAAAGTGGGAAAACAGTACCGCTCTCCCATGACGCCACCATCTCGTGATCAAATGAACGATCATTTTCGAATATACAGTCGAGCCAAGTGACACACATAGCTCCTCGATGTTTGAAGAGGAAGTTTGAGCGCACTCCGTTTTAACAAAGCACCACCATCCGCAGTGGAGTCTTTTATGCGCCTTCGAAACACTTTGGTCTATTCTGGGAAACATTACTTCGCAGCATGCATCAATCATCTTTTTTTTTGTCCATCTGGCTGTTGTTTTTAGAGATTAAATTGTCAAGTAAAGACATTGTCTTAGCCTGTGCATACTTGTCAAGAAGTATGTAGTATCAAAAAAATATCTCAAAGCGTCAAACTCCGCAACAACACTGAACAATAACAACTATCACACAGGACCATTGCATTCTATTCATCGGTGGAGTTGTTATTCAAGCTTCAAAAAACAAGTGATCATTTGATGATGTATCATATCGCTCAAGAACATGCAAAAGAGAATATTGTACAAAATTTGATTCATAGGCTTTTTTTAAAATGGTATAAATTTGGGTCTCATAAAAACTTGAGGAGCATTTAACACCAATGCACCAGTGCATCGTCCCTTGTAAAGCCTGGTCACACAATTTTTATAGGGAGTACAAAAACTAAGAGAAGAAGCAAGTGACCTAATGTTGTGGAAAATTTTATGTTTCATATCAGAGAATTTTTTTTCTTGTGCCTTTCGGAAAAGGCGTCTCTGTGTTTCCAGTGGCCAAGTACCTTAGCCGCTGGACCACCAAGGCTAGGGTGGTGGTCCATTGGGGAGGCGTAAAAAGCGAGCAGTGTTTCCCTTGCCGAGCGGCGCTGTGGTGCACGAGAGCTCCGCTAGGTCCTAATTCCGTGGTGCGATCGGAGGCGCTGCTGCTAGCGTGGCTACTAGCATGGCGGAGAGGGCTGCAGGTGCAGTGTATGCCGGGGGAGGCTGCTGGTCACTTGCGGCAAGTGCTTCTCAGCATTGTTTGTGTTCCACGAGGTGCGACGACTTTGTTGTGTTTGCCCTTAAAAGACCAAAGAAGAAAATACGCTGCGGATTGGTTTTTTACCTGGGTGCAACGCGGAATACAGATGGTGCGTTGAAATTTTTTTTGTGCGCTCTGGCATGCAAAGGCAGGTTAGCAAAAAGGGAGTGAACCATCGCAAGGGCCGACAAAGCGCTCCAGGAAAATACCTCCGTCAGCGAAAAACATTTCGACGCATGCTAAATGTTTTGAATTTATTTAAGGGCAGAAAAGACTTTTGTGCATGTGTGGAAGGCATCAGAAAGTGAGGATATTGAACACTCTGTGCCGCTCTTAACACTTCGGTCATTGTTTTTCGATAAATACATTTATTTACCTGAAGATTTTGTCTTCTCACTTGGTTTTTAGATTCAGCGCGCGAGAATTCGTGCATATTGTGGAAGGACAGGAAGAATGCAGCCTGACAAGACTAGTTTAAAAGATGATGCTGTACCCATCCTATTTCCAAGCCTGCCCAAATATATAATGAAGAGTTTGCCTAAAGGACAAAAAAGACAAAATGCTGCTTCATTGGACAACGTATCAGCAAAGAAGTGACCTGATAATTCTAGCACGATGGACGATTGCCCAAATGACTCGACGAGCTGCCAAGGCGGGCGACTAGAGATTGGGATCTAAGGGGACTACTGTATCCGACAGAGTCTCTCTAAAACCTGGTAGGGACTATGGAAACCAAGTTCACACATGTGTTTAGCACAGAGCACCTTCATTCGAATTTAGTAGCCAGTCTTCTACGACCTCAAGGCAGTTTCGAGAAATC
Source organism: Rhipicephalus microplus (assembly GCF_043290135.1). NCBI lineage: Eukaryota > Metazoa > Arthropoda > Arachnida > Ixodida > Ixodidae > Rhipicephalus > Rhipicephalus microplus. The sequence goes on along the minus strand of NC_134707.1, from coordinate 36,872,113 downwards.
GGCTGCGTTCAACATTGCAAATGGTTGAACAAAGCAGTGGTGAGATGATTTTGCGTGACGAGAGTTATTTTTAAGGGTCTGAACCAAGCAAAAAGCGAGAAAAAGTCAAGCGATTAAAGCCCTGTGTCATGTAAGAAAATGTCCGTTAGTGGCTTACTCTAATAAATTTTGTTGTAGCAATAAAACTAAGTGTCTCAGTTTATACACATGTTTCAGAATACTGCCTCAAGTGTAATACAATTCCAGCATTGAAAAAATTACCAATGCGTAACTGCACTCGGTAAGTCGCACTGTCGAGGCAGATTTAGCAACAAACATAACAATCTATTGCGGGTTAGCACAGGATAATGGACAAACTAACGTCGTCAAAGATACCCCGCTTCTCTAGAGCAAGCGTTTTTTTTACTCCGTTAAGACGTAGCTTAATGTTATAGAAAATAAAGCGGTTTTGGTTTCACTACTATAAAGAGTGGTGCTGTCGGAATGACGCTCCGTCAAAAACTTCGCTCTAATGAAATGTTCATTCAGCGAAAGATGTGAAATTGTGAAATTGCTGTTTGATATTTACTTTGACAAAACCCTTTTACTAGCGAAAAACTTGAAATAACCCTCGCGGGTGCGTAGCTACGGAAAGCTGGCAGCCTCTCCGACTACAGCGCCACTGCTGCAAGCTCGCGAGTGGGAGCAACTTTGGAGCGGCCGGTTTTCACACCTCCCAATTCTAGCCACCCTACCGCAGTGGCGCCCTCTGCAATAGATGGGATCATTAACTAGCCACAGAGTCTAATGGTTCAAATCCTTTGTAACCACTTTTTGTGTTACGTTCATTGAATAAACTCTCATTGATAAAAATTTGATATCGCGTCTCTGTGTTACTGTTTACACTCAAACCACAGTGGTGTAGTTCCGTCAATATTTTTTTCATGAGCCACATATTCTGTTGAACTTATTCCTGGCAGAAAGCACCAGGTGAATACTATACAATATACCTCTCGCCCATTTTCAGGTGGTCAGAGTTGTGTGACAGCGTGCTTGCTAAGGCATGCACATGATCTTCTAAAACCATTTGTTTTAAAACGTAAAATGATAGATTAGTCATCATATTGTACTTCTGTAATCCTATATAGGAAATTAATTCTTTAGGACACTATGCTGGCTACGGCAGATGCACTCTCACTTAAGACCATTTAGTATCAGTTGTAACACAGCAGGATAATCATTTCAACAAATGACTTCTCTCTAACACACCATACTCACTACAATACACGCACTCTCTTATAAGACTATTTGTTCTCAAGGGTAAAATAACCAGAGAATCACTTCAAAAAAGTCCAGAGAACTTCTATAATGCTGTAGAAAAGGACTTTTGTAATAGACGATGCTCCCCAAAACAAACGCAGTCAACTTAAGACCATTTGCTTAGAATTGTAAAACAGGAGAGTCATTTGAAAAAATGTTCGGAATACTTCTCTAGCACTGATCATTCGATTCGTAAGAGCGTCGTAGTTGGCATCATCAATAGCTTGTGCCCATACATCCGTGCCAAACGCCGAGTACAGTTGAAACTTAGCATCAGCCCAAATGTACCTGCTCGTTGAGCAAAACGGACAATCCAAGATTGGGAAGCAGAAAAATACAAGAAAGCACATTACACAAATCCTACTCTGAAACTGCTGGCTCCTCATGCCTACGTGAATGCCCCAATCTGTCCTGAATTTTATTCTAGGAAGGACATTCATGATTATTTGGTAAGTCATAATGAGAGTGGGAGGACACAGATGTAGGCAGATAGAAAGATACGTATATAGACGCCAAAAGTGCTTGCCATACGCAAAAAAATGCGTATCATGAAAAATGCGCGATCACAGATGCACGTGATTGTTACGCGGCACTGGTAAGTGGCGATGGCTAATGACACTGACAATTTAACAGGGGGAAAATTATGGAATGAAGGGCATGTGGGCAAACATGCGGACGTCTAAGGTCGCGCACTAATTTCTGTCGAGACTGCGCATGTGCTGTAATGTTTCTCGCTCCCCGAAAGAGACCCGAACACCTCATCAGTTTCCGTCGCTGGTGAATTCTGGAGAAAAAATTGATTTTAATCAGCTGATTGACAGGCATCCACACCAGCTGAAGAAGCACGGTTCATTTAAAGATTGTTCTACAAGATAGCTTTTCGAAACCAGTATATTGTATGTTCAGATAAGCATCAAATTATTAAATGTGTCGGTAAAGCCGATGATACTAGTAGTCTTTCAAGATGTATCCCAATACCAATACAAGATACCTATTGAGTATTGAAGGTTGTTGAGTCTTTAAGCAATTTATCGAAATACGGTACGAAAGTACAGTAAGGCTGCACAATAGCACTCTTACCGGTGACAGTGCCTCCCGAGGTCGACTGGCGTCTCGTTACAATGCTTAGGCTGAGAGGCAACAATGAGGCCTAAAATCCCACAGCAACTTTCGAAAAGCTACTGTGGTGTTGACGGCCCTTCAAAAACAGAAGTTCTTCAACCAGGAAAGTTGCAGCTGCAGCATCAAAGTAACGTATTTGTGTACCATATTTTCTTAACTTGAAAGAAGACCCGATATTTATCTCTTACACTACGAGTTCTGAGGCTTCTGCGCTTTTCTGCGGCCAGAGCACAGGCCACCCGAAGGTAAAACGAAAAGGCAATTTCACTCATTGCTATGTGCGGATTGTGACTATTTTTACGAGGGGTAAGCAAATACCTTCCTCGAAGGTCAGCGAGAACCTAAAAGCGACCTACGCTCGTTTAAGTGACAAAGAACTGTACTAGCTGAGCACAGTGGCACGAACAACCTCTACATAGAATTTGACAAATCCAGCTTCCTCGACTCGGAGGCCTATTACCACAAGCACCTGTTTGTCTTTGGGATAGGTCAAGATTGCACAAAGAATTTTAGTTTTGTTGCATTCATTTTAAATTAAGTTATATGTTAAGCTAGCTACAAGCTATGTATGCCTGTTTAAAAGTGATTATTTAAAGGGGTGTTGTCTCCATTATAATTACCCATCTTGCTTCCCTCGAAGATGTGTGCCTTCTTGGTATCACATTGTATTACACCGTTCATTAGGCACATTGGCCTATCGGTCAATATTGTTATGAGGCAGTGAGCATGGCCCCACCGTCGTAGACTAATCGAAGAGGAAGAAGCGGACTGAGCGCACGAAAGGCTGGCAGCCTTGGTGGTTCTCACCAGCTATAAATATTGGTAATACACTCATTTCTTTCTTCTATGTGCATTTAATCCCCATTACAAATTGGTGGACGTGCTGGGTTACAAAGCGCCATACAACGGAGCTCCGCAGTGGTCGTTAAATTGGAGTTTCGTGATGGAACACAGGACTGACGCCACGGCCCCCTCTCCGTCGGCCTCGGCAGCGCCTGCACCATTAACGGCAATGCCTCCACCGGCCCCACCCACGTACATGCTGACGCATGCGAAGCATATGGGAACGTTCTGTGGTACGGACGAAGTTGATGTCGACGACTGGATAGCCGACTACGAACGTACCAGTGAACTCAACCGGTATTACCCGACTCTCATGCTGGCCCACGTGCTGTTTTACCTGAAAGGCATGGCCGAAGTCTGGTATGAGAACCATGAGGAGGAGATTGGCAGTTGGGACACCTTCAAGGAGAAGCTTCACGACTTATTTGGGAAGCCCATCACTCGAAAGGCGGCTGCGAAGAAGTTGTCAGGCGTCCACAGAGTCGTATATCCTGTACATACAGGACGTGCTGGCTCTATGTCATAAAGTCGACAACGACATGTCGGAGTCTGATAAGGTTGCCCACGTCCTCGTGGGGATAGCGGACGATTCATTCAACCTGCTAATGTGCCGGAACTGTGTGACCGTCGAGGAAATTATTCAGTAATGCAGACATTTTGCACTGGCTAAAAGCAGGCTAAAAACACCACTGCGACGTCCTCCTGCGAAGATGGATTTCGTCGGCAGTCTTAACCGGCGTCTGAAATTACGCGAATCGTCTGGCAGGAAATCGAAGCAATTACACCTGCTCTTCTCGCCAACGGCCAATTTGATTCGCAAGTACCTCAGGTTTGCTTGGTACAGTCGATTGTGCGGGGAAAACTCGGCAATTTGGGCTTTGATGTGTGCGCGGTTGCTCAGTGTCGACCAAATAGCTTCCGTTCAAGCTCGCCACCTCGTCCCAGGTCACCGCCTCAGGAACGTTCGGCCAAATGGAGAACTGCGGATGATCCTCGTACTGCCGACACGACGAAATTTGATCGACGTTGACGACCTGACTGTTTCTGCACTTATTGACACTGGGGCGCATATTTCTGTGATGAGTGCCCGACTTTGTCACCGCCTGAAAAAAATGCTTACGCCGGCTGCTCTTGGCATCATACGTGTCGCCGACGGAAAAAGTCTTGCCATCACAGAAATGTGCACTGCACGCATCACAATAGCCGATCACCCCACATCTGTTTTCTTTGCAGTTATTGAGCCGTGCCCATTTGACCTGGTTATTGGATTGGATTTCTTGTCAACTCATGCCGCTCTCATCGACTGTGCAACCGGCGTTCTCCAACTTGAACTGTCTCGACTTGGGACTGTGCCGTCCTAGCCGTCACCCCGCTTGTGCACTGTTGATTACGTTCGGCTGTCACCGCAAGCCACCACGTTTGTGGCCTTAACAAAATCACCAGCTCTTCCCGACGGTGACTACATATCTATAGTGTCTCCAATAGTGGATGTACTCTTGGCCCGAAGTGTTGCTGTGTCACATACCATTGTGACTATCGTAGACAACTACGTTCAGCTTCTGCTCCTCAACTTTAGTAGTTCGAGCCATGTTCTCCTGCAAGGTATTTCGTTAGCCCATGTTTCACCACTTGATGCATGTAGCATCGTGGCATTAGACCCTGAAGACTCCTCGTCCCCTTTTGCAGCCAGCCGAGCAAACGCACCTACCGACGAAATCACGATGATGATTTCCCCTGATCGTCTGCCCTGTCAGGCTGCGCAACTCCATCACGTTCTGACCACCTACAGAGATATTTCGACATTGATGACCGCCCTTTAGGTTCAACGTCCGTCGTGCGTCATCAAATACATACCGGCGATGCTAGTCTTGTAAGACAGTGACCATATTGTGTTTCCCAGTCCGAACACCAGGTCATACAACGAGAAGTCGAAAAGATGCTCTCCAAAAGAGTCATAGGGGCCTCTTCAAGTCCATGGGCGTCACCTGTTGTTTTAGTCAAAAAGAAGAATGGCAGTTGGAGATTTTGCGTTGACTACCATGCCTTGAACAAGGTGACCCGCGAAGACGTATATTCGCTGCCACAAATCGACGACGCCCTTGACTGCCTTCATAGAGTGCGATACTTTTCATCTATATATCTGCATTCGGGCTATTGGCAAATTTCTGTTCAGGACTTAGACCGAGAAAAAACTGGCTTCGTCACACCGGATGGCCTTTATCAGTTCAAGGTAATGCCTTTTGGGTTGTGCAACGCCCTGGCAACGTTCGAACGGATAATGGACGCTCTCCTCCGTGGTTATGAATGGTCCATCTGTCTTTGCTACCTCGACGATGTGACAGTTTTTTCCCTAACATTTGAAAGCCACCTAACTCGTTTGTCTACCATTCTAGCCGTTTTTTATCGAGCGGGGCTCCAGCTGAACTCGAAAAAGTGCAATTTCGACCGACAAAAATTACGGTCCTTGGTCATCACGTAAGTGCTTCTGGAGTCCAACCGGACCCTGATAAGATTAGCCCTGTGAAGAACTTTCTTCTTCGACCAAAGATGTTCATTGTTTTGTGGGCTTATGCTCGTATTTTCGACGTTTTATACGCAATTTTGCTACAATTGCATGACCACTAACTGATCTCAAAAAGAATGCGCCATTCTCGTGAGGCCAAGACAAAGCAGCTGCGTTTGCCCCACTAATCGACCTGCTCACTTCACCAACAATACTGGCTCACTTCGACCCGTCCGCGATGACTGAAGTTCGCACAGACGCCAGTACTCACGGCATCAGCGCCGTCCTCGCTCAACACCAGGGAGGCCAAAAGCATGTTATTGCGTATGCCAGCCGCCTTCTCTCCACATCTGAGCGAAACTATTCGACAACTGAGCGCGAGTGTTTTGCGCTCGTCTGGGCTGTAGCGAAATTTCGCCCCTACTTGTATGGCCGGGAGTTTTCAGTTATTACGGACCACCACGCTCAGTGTTGTTGTCGTCGCTCAAGGACCCAACTGGTCACCTAGGTCGCTGGGCTCTACGTCTTCAGGAGTATAACTTTGACGTAATTTATAAGTCTGGCAGGTTGCACCAAGATGCCGATTGTCTCTCGCGCTATCCGGTGGACCCTGCTAACCTCGCTGCCGATGAGAGCGATTGTTGTGTACTCGCCATATCTGATTTGCACGACATCGGTACAGAGCAGCGCCGGGACGCGACCCTCGAGACGGTCATTGAGCGAATATCTTCAGGACATTCCAACCCTTCGCTCCGTCAATATGTCCTCCACGACAAAATTCTGTATTGCCGCAACATGAAGCCAGATGGCCCGAAATTTTAGCTAGTTATTCCCTGACACCTACGTGCGACCATTCTTCAACATCTGCATGATGCTCCAATGGCAGGACACCTGGGGTTTTCACGCACCTTCCACCGCGTGTGGCAACGGTTCTTTTGGCCCGGCCTGTATAAATTTGTGCGCCGCTATGTCGCTGCTTACGAGCGTTGCCAGCATCGCAAATGTCCTGCTCTCCGTACGGCTGGCCTGCTCCAACCTATCGACATTCCCCCGAAACCATTCTTCCGCGTCGGTCTCGACTTGCTCGGTCCTTTCCCAACGTCCGTGTCAGGCAAGAAATGGATCGCTGTCGCAACTGACTATGCGACCAGATACACTATAACTCGTGCCTTGCCAAGTAGCTGCGCTACTGACTTCGCAGACTTTCTACTGAATGACGTCATTCTGTGGCATGGGGCTCCGCGCCAGCTTCTGACGGATCGTGGCCGCTGGTTCCTTGCAAAAGTTATCGGCGAAATTCTCCGTAGCTGCTGTACCGAACATCAACTTACTACTGCCTACCATCCGCAGACCAACGGTCTCACGGAGCGCCTCAACCGAACTCTTACAGATATGTTGTCCATGTACATCTCTTCTGACCACCGTGACTGGGACGCAACGCTCCTCTACGTTACGTTAGAATACAATTCGTCAAGGCGTGACACCGCCGGCTATTCTCCGCTCATTCTTCTGTATGGCCACAACCCTGCGTTGCCATTCGACACACTCCTTCCTTCTGACACCACCGAACCAACGGCGTATGCTCAGGACGTTGCTTCTTGAGCCCGCGTCACTCGCCAAATGCGCACACTAGGCTCACTGCTTCTCAGGCCTCACAAAAAGTCCGCTACGATAACTGGCACCGTGACGTTGACTACCCTTCTGACTCACTCGTCCTACTTTAAATGCCGCATCGATGTGAAGGCTTGTGCGAGAATCTCCTCCCACGATACACAGGGCCCCTGAAAGTTCTCCGCAAGGTCACCGACGTCGACTACCTCATCACTCCCGTTCAATCAAACTCGTCTTCTGCCACACCATCTACTGATGTTTATGTGTCAGGACTAAAACGGTACTATACTGCCAGTCCTGATTGACTTAGCGGCGCCGCAACAACGCTTCGTCCGCTGGGGGTGAGATGTTACAAGGCAGTGGGCATGACCCCACCTACGTAGACTAATCGCAGAGGAAGAAGGGGACTGAGCGCGCGAAAGGCTGGCAGCCCTGGTGGTTCTCACCTACTTGTAGATATTGGTAATACACTCATTTCTTTCTTTCGTGCGCTTGTAATCCCCATAACAATATAATGCTTGTATTACCAAAATAAAGTCCATGAAAACGAATGTGAATTTAGGTATGGATTGACTGATTGATTGGCTGCCACATAGACAGAATGATTCTGGTTCCTCAAAAATCGCCGCTTTATTTACATTCACGACAATGCAGTGACATGATAATTGTTCCTTCTCATAAAACCTGTGATCCATCAGCACTTCATAAGACAGCGGTGGGTCTGGCTGATATAGTTGTTGCCACAAAAAATGGGTAAACACTATCACTCCCTTATTTACCACAATCTGATTGGGCACAACTGTGTTACTACAAGCTCATACAACTACTGTGCAGTGCCCTCAAGATTTTTTCCATGAGCCCCATATTTTCTGCTTAACTTATTCCTGGCAAAAAGCACCAAGGGAATACCATACTTTACGACCACCTGCTTCAGGTTGTGCAAGCCGTGCGACACACCTTGCTTTCCAAGGTGCATGCACTACCTTCTTTGTAGGCTTTTGTGAATAGTGAATGTTAGATTCGAAGCGAATTTGAAGAGAATAGTGATTTTGATCGAATAATTTCGAATCTAATTTGAATGACATGTATGACATAAAAAAAGAAATATTTCTCATAACCTAACTAAGCTGCACAATATTTCTTTTGAATTGAAATAAGGGCTCTGTGCAAATCCATTTTTTTTTGTGTTCAAAAGAAGTCGAAACAGCATTGAGTACTAGTTTCGGTAGGATGCGAGTGATAACCTCTAAGATATTTAATGTCTTAATAATATACTTGAAGCATATAAGCCATCATACCTTAATAAATGAAGAATTGATTTGAGGGTAACATGTTCCTTTAAAGGAGCCCTGCAACACTTATTAGAGTACGCATGGAGCCAGTAAGCATGGTTGTTGCCTCAAAACTTTACTGCCACGAAGTTTCTATAAGCGGTTCAGTATGATCGGAGTTTCAAAAATTTGTCCCACACAGCAATTTCATTCTCTGTTCCTGTACTGATGAAATAGCTGAAAGTTAAGCAAGGAGGAATGGCATGGCGAAAGAAAATAGGACGGATGCACCTCGTGACCTTGAGCACCTCTTTTTTTTTATGTCTTCGAATAGGCGGATTTTTAATGCGATCGCGCACGTACTCGTGGACAGGCGGCGCCCTCTCATGGTGGCCCCGGTAACGACGAGTGCGCCATGCTCAAATCAGCTAGTGGCTGTGACCAAAGCCAAAGATTCCTTCTTGGCTGTGACAAGTGATTTTTGAGCTTGTGTTTGCCGAAGGATGAAAGATATTTATCTTCGAAAACTTATTGTGAATAACAAGCCGCGTGCTGCGCTGCAATATTTGTCTCGTGTGTTCTCGCTAGCCTCGACTATCGATCAGCAGCATTTTCTCGATTTTGTTCAGTAAGTGTTGCAGGGCCCCTTTAAATTTGAAGGGGGGCTCCACTGGAAAAAGAATTTCCTCTTGAAAAGTGCTTTCGAAGCTAAGCATTTCTATGCTGTAAAGAAACCATCATTAAAGGCAACGACATGCGGACTAAACGTTTGTTGCGAATACTTCAAAAATATTCGATAATTTATATTCTAATCAAAGCTAATTCGAATACTCAACTTTTCATTCGAATATTCGAAGGATTCGGATATTCGTACAAGTCTACTTGTTAGACCATTTCTTTTCAATTGTAAAACGACCAAACAGTCACTAGAAAGTAAGCTAAGGGTACTTCTGAAACACGGTAGAAGACTACATCTACCACACACCATGCTCGCTAAATCACACATTCTCGTGCATTCGATTGGAAACCGACAGCATGGCCATTTAAAAAAAACGTTCCCCAAGCATCCATGGCAAACACAGGACAGTTCAGAAGCCAGCGTTTGCCCAAGTTTGCCTCCAAGTTAAGCAAACGTTGAAAATCCAAGAATAGGAGGCACAAAAGTACAAAAAAGTGCGACGTAAAAGCTCTTCTGGAACTGCATTTTCCACATACCTAGGTGAAAACCCGCATCACAAGAAGTTTCTGATTACATGATGGAAATTCAAGGAGTTGGTAAGTCATGTCCAAAGCAAAAACTGCGGAGACTGCACTTGTCCTGTTCTGCATACCTACTTGGTCATAACATTATGATTCATGGCTTAGTGGACACATCGTCATTTTGCGGTACTACTGTAATAACCCTTTTCAGGTTGTGTATTTTGGACAGGGGGTTATGAAAACCCGTAGTGAAACTGGGATACAAATTAAAAATAAACAAGAGTACGGAAATTCAATCGAAATAAAGCAAGTAGTTTCAGAAAAAATTTCGGGCATAAGTTTGCTACCGATTTGAGAGAGTTTTTTAAACGTAGAAAAAGAGTTACACTCTCTCATGGGGGTACTGTCCGTGATGAAATCGCCGGTTACTTTCGAACAAAACGTCGAGTGAAATGGCATAAAGCACTTCTCAAGTTATGAAGAGAAAATCAAAGTGCACCCTGTTTTAACAAAGCAACACCGCCTGCAGTTGAGCCTTTTCTGAGCCTTCAAAACACGGTCTTTTCTGGCAAACTATTGACAGGAATTTTTAACTATCTTTTTTTTTGTTCATTTGGCTGTCCTAGCTTTTTGGTGCGAAAATTGTAAAGTACATATGTCTCCGAGCTTGTGGCCACTTGCCAAAAGTACGTACTAAAAAAAATTATATGCGTCGCACTGTGCACTGGCGCTGAGCGATAATCAGGACTATAACAGGAGATCATTTGGAAGAATTCATCTGTGAAGTTATTAGGCAAACTTAGAAAAACACGAGATCATTAAATTCTGTATTCTCGCGCAAGAACACAGAAGAGAATATAGCCCTGAATTTTCTTTGTAAGTTCTATTTCAAAAACAAGACAAAGTGGAGTCTCGATGATTAAAACTTGATCAAAACTTACCGCGCATGTACATTTTTTCGAAAGCCTGGTTACACAATCTTTATAGAGAGCACAAAGACTTAGGCAAGAACAGAGTTCCATCAATTTCGATGGATTATGTTGGACAATTTTTTATGAAGACATATGTGGGACGACTGTGTCCCGCGCTTCCTTACAAGGTTAAGCAGATCGTTTGGTACACTATTAAAAAAAGGTTAGTAATCAGTAGTAAACACGTGTGTTCAATAGTTTAGGGAGTATTTTACTATCTTCGCGATATACTTTCACTAGCCACCAGCTAGTACAGATAGCAACTTTAGCTATTACTAACCAGATAACCTTTCTTAGTGTTTTTAACTAAGCAACTTTCAAGCCACCTACGTCGCCAGATCTTTCGTAGATTCCGCAGTATATCTTGCAGTAATGGTGACATCATAAGCAGTATTTAGGCAAGCTCTAGTTTATTGACTACCTTGGATTAGAAGTTTCGTGCTGCGTAATGACACAAACATAAATAGAAGGGGACATGATGCGTAGAAAACAACAATTATCTTTCTAATAGAATCAGTTTTATATGGCAGCGCACACAAAAATTTAACAAAATAGGCGTAAACCTCTACTTGCGGGGGTTACTAACCATTTAGTAATGGACAAACCACTGGACTCAGCACTATTCATTTACTAACTAGATAGTATTTTTCACTAACCTGCATTTCACTACTTTCCCTTACTAAGAAGCTAGTGCTCTATGTGACAAGTGAATAGTTAATACATAGTTACTGAATACGCCAACCATTATTTTGAAGAGTGTACTGTATACCATAACACATCCACACAATCAGTTCTTTACAAATCGCCTTGTAAGAACATTACACTCAAGTGGAATATATTTTCTTATGTTTCGGAAGGAAAATAACAGCCAGGTATAAGTAGGTACGCATAAGATGGCTTATTCTGAATACACGTTGCCAAATAACATGTTTCAGCGAACACAGAAAAAAAAGAATGGTTCAAACTCGTAAGTAATGTACCGGATTCGCGGGAAGGGCAATGAAGAAGGCGCACACGCGAACATTCATTATGTGAATTCAAGAGCTCGTTGAGTAGGATTAGCAGGATGTAACTGGTATGCCAAGATATCTATTTAGGTTAACACTCATTCTATTCCATCGTGCATTGGTATATCAGCGGGGTTGGTCGGCAAATAACCTTCTGTGCTTTCTCTAGAGGTGAAAAAATTACTATTTACAGTATACCGAGGCCACTACGTACATGGAGATGGGAAACTACATAGCTTCGAATTCACAAGGACAATTGGAGCCGTAAGGCAGCCAAGCTAAGAGAAAAGAGAAACAAAGCATACATATGCACATTTAAAAGTATAGGAGCAAAGCTATAGAAAAGAAGGGTATAACAACGCTGATCAGGGTATAACAAGCACTGGTGTTGTAGCCTTTGTCCTTGTGTCACTGTGCGCCAAAATTAAGTTACCATGCACTCATACCAACTAGCTCGTCTTGCAACATTACTCCACTGGAGAGATCGTATACTTATATCTCCGAGCCTTAACTTATTCTAAAAAGAAATTTACCGGGCATTTTTTTTTCATGGAAGACTATGGTGGCCGCGGAGACAGGGTAGATATACACCGTGATGGTACAGCGCCAATATGGAGACCTGCGGCATGTTACCTGAAAGGTAAAGGTTCGGTACCAGCCGCATTTCGAAGGAGGCGAAACGGTAAAGGACCATGTATTGTGCGACATCAGTGCACGTTACAGAAAACCAGGTGGTTTAAATTAACGCACGTATCTAATTTGGGTCTCATATTCACTTCGTAGTATTGGCATGCAAAATTCCATGTATTTTTATTATTCATCGCACGGTGCTGAGATAATTGTATGCCCAGTCATGCCGCGCCACATAGGATGTGCGGAGCCTATTATAACACTAACGAAGACTGAGCCTAACTATAGTACTAATTCGATTGCTTACCTAACTTGGCTTACGCTAACCTAAGATGCAAGCTAATCGAGATCAAACCTGGAACATGTAAATCAGGCCTATCACTTATTTCCAGAAAAAAGGTACTTGGTGCTGCAATTGCTAAGCGATTCACAAGGGAACCTGATCAACACCGAGCCAACACTTGTGAATCGCAATGTAATCGTGTGAGCATTTTGTGCATGGGTGTGTGAGTGAACGTGCGAGTTACATAACAAAAAATATTCTGACTAACTCCAGGCAACGGTGGCCACATGCATTTTGTCGCGTCGTAATTTCGCGTGCCGGCATATTTTTAAACTCTGGCTAAAGTTACCAGGCACATCCTGCATGTATAGGATGAAATAAACCAAAAAACACAAAAAACCTATTCCTCCGCCTAAATTCATTACAACCAAATTGGAGCGCCAGACATAGCAGGCACTTGTAGAAAAAAAAAGCTAGCACCGAAATACGTCATGAATATGGCGCGCGCAGAATGGCGAAGTATTGTATAAATTTGATCCAACTATGGTTCACCAATAGCAACGTGCAGAGACTCCTCCAGCAGAGACTAGCGTAATCAGTATTCGATTATTACTACATCAAAATTCAGCTGAAGATCTATTTCTTTAGTTGGCTACTCCTAACATCATCGAGATTCATCTAGATAACTTGGTAGCAGGCATGACTCACAGAAGGAATGAAACGAAACAGACGTACGAGCGCTCATCTTTGATTCCGCTGTCTGCTGCGCAGTTTGCTAGAAGATGAAGCCGTATCTACTCGCCGAGCTCTAAACACTTGTTAAGCTAATTTCGAGAAGTGCAACTCTGAGACAACTCACTCGTTAGTGGCGAAGCTCACAAAAGCGATGGAGACGAAATGGCGCTCCCTTTCATGTGGACCCCGGCGTAAGACACGCGCGCTTGCAAGTGTCGTCGAATCTCGGCTTCTGCGTACTAACGCTGTCGACCAGACACACTACACTAATGGCGCGCATGCTTCAGCCCGGCGAAAACTGCCGATATCTATGAAAGTCCCGACGAAATTTTCAAGACGAGACAGGCTTATCTCCGGTAACTATGGCAACCGGAGCTTCGCTTGAAATACGTAATCCGCCGCGGACTTTGGGCGAGTGAAAAACGACCGAAGGCTGATTGACAGCTTCCGTCAGGCGCACCGAGTTGAACACGTGATCGTGTGTCGCGGAATGCGCGTTTTCAGTGGACGCGCGTATTGCTTTAACGTGATAACGAATCACTTTCGGTCTCGGTGCTTCGTTGTGGGAACGAAAATAAGTACTGCCGCCATTTTACTGACGGGGGCGGGTCGACTCTGCTTTGCCTGAGTGAACCCGCTCGCAAAGATCTTGGCCAAGTAAGAAAAATGGGAGGGGGGTTTACGTCCCTAAATCGAGAGAAGAATACAAGGAAACACCCGTTAGCATTCTTCGAAGACTTACCCCCGTATTCACAAACGCTCCTCTACTCGACTTTCACTCTTCACTTGACAGAGTTGAGCACTGCGCCACAGCTCGGCTCAAAATGACGCTGCGTTGCGCAAGAATCGCAGCAGATTATTGTGATATGCAGTGACTTTACGTGCCTAGAGAAGGCTCTCCCATCGGCTTTCTCTAGTGAAGTAAAGCGTGCTGTGAAGGGACTTTCTAAAATACGGGGGTTAGCTCTTCTGTGGTCATTTACCCGTAAACACTTCCAAGTACACGGGCCTTTTTCTTTGACGATGGTTCCGCCGAACACTCAGCAATTGCAACCATGGTCTCACATAGCTAGCTCAGAAGTCGATTAATTGATATGTGGGGTTCAACATCCCAACACCACCATATGATTATGAGAGACACCGTAGTGAAGGGCTCCGGACGTTTCGACCACCGGGGGTTCTTTAACGTGTGCCTTGTTCTGAGCATACTGGCCTACAGCATTTCCACCTCCATCGGAAATTCAGCCGCCGCAGCCGGGGTTCAATACCGCGACCTGCTGGTCAGCAGCCGAGTACCTTAACCACTCGACCACCCCGGCGGGGCATAGCTCAGAAGTCGTAGCAAAAATAATAGTTGAGTTTGAAAGTCACAAAACCGTCCTAATATCATCATGGACGCCGTAGAGAAGAGCTCCGGAAATTTCGACAACCTGATGTTTTTTAACGTTCCCCTAAATCTAAGCACATGGGCCTCAAGAATTTTCGCCACCATCGTGAGTGCGGCTGCTAGGGATGGAATTCAATCCCGTGACCTTCGAGTCGGCTGTCGAATTCTTTAATGATTTAATGCGGTAAATAACAGAGGAGAGATGGTAAATTTAAAGTTCTCTGCTTATAATTGTTACTAATAAATTTTTATAGGGTATTGCTTTTCATGGAGGATGATGGTGGCTGTGGAGACAGTGTAGATATACTGCCGCGATGGTACAGCGCCTAAATGGAGATCGGTGGAATGTTACCTGAAAGGTGGAGTTTCGGTAACGGCCACAGCGGTCACATTTCGATGGAGGCGGAACGATAAATAACCATTCAATGTGCGACATCAGTGCAGGTTTAAGAACACCAGGTGGTTGGGATTCCCGGAGTAACCTATATACAGCAGGCCTCACGTTCACATCGTGGTCTTGGAATGTGAAATCCCAGGAATTTTCAATAATTATCGCACGAAGCTGAGATCATTGTATGCCATCCATACCAACTCGCCTAGATTTCAAGACTTCATCGGTTAGTGAGAGGAGTAATTCCAAGACAACTCATTCGCTGGCGACGAAGCTTAAGAAAACAGTGCTGTAGACGAAACGGGGCACCTTTCCAAGTCGACCACTGCGTAAACCACGCAGTTTTAAAATGGAGTCGCAACTCGGCTTGCACTCACACGCGCAGCCGACCAGACAGCAAAGGCGCACCCGCATAAGCCCGGCGATGCAAGCGGATATATATCGAAGGCCCAACGAAATTTCTAAGATGATACTGGTTTATCTCCAGTAACTATAGCACCCGGACCTTTGCTTGAAATACGAAATCCACGCAGCTACAGTAAGCAGGCGAAAAACGGACAAAAACTAGTCGACACCTCTGGTAGGGTTGCTCTACCTCTGGTAGGGTTGCTCTACCTCTGGTCAGGCACGCCGAGTTGGTCACGTGATTGTCGTGGAATTCGGTTTTCCCCGGCTGCATCGATTGGGATAACATGAGACGATATCTTTTCGGTGTCGGTGCTTCATTACTTGGACAAGAGGTGAGTCGCCTAATGTTGCGGTAATTAAAGGGTTAAGCAGAATGTTTTACAAAGCGACATTCCCCCCCTTTTTTTACAAGATACCTTGTAAGAACACTAAGCTCCAATGGGGTACTTTTTTTATATTCTGGAAGGAACAATGCGGCCAGGCATAAGTAGGTACACATAAGAGGGCTTATTTCGACCACACGTTGCAAGAAAAAAAATATCTTTCTGTAAACAGAGCGGGAGAAAAAAAAACGCAGTTCAAACCTGTACGTAATCTACAGGATGCGCGAGAAGGGCAACTAAGAACGCGCTCCAGTGAACATTGATATTATGAATTCCAGAGCTCGTTAAACAGAATTAGCAAGAACCAAACGGTGTGGTATGTCAAGATATCCAGTAAGGAAAACGCTCGTTTTATTTCATCTTCAATTGGTATACCTACGGGGCTGGTTGGAAACAATTACTTCGGGGCTTTCTCTAGCGGTGAGAAAATACACTATTTATTTATATAGTTATTGATGGGCTCCAGAAGTTTCGACCACCTGGGGTTCTTTAACGTTCACCCAAATCTGAGCACACGGGCCTACAACATTTCCGCCTCCATCGGAAATGCAGCCGCCGCAGCCGGGATTTGAGCCCGCGACCTGCGGGTCAGCAGCCGAGTACCTTCGCCACTAGACCACCGCGGCACGGCTACAGTACACTGAGGCCACAATGTTCACGTAGAAGGGAAACTGCACAGTTTATAGTCACAGATTATCTTCATTAAGTAGAATTATAAATCAACGCAACGTGTTCATACAGCAAGATAACACTAATCGGAGAAAGACACCTTCATAGGATGAAAGAAACCTAAAAAAACCTACCCTAAAAAAACTAAATACGTGTTAAGAGTGCAAGACATAACAAGAACTTCTAGGAAAAAGAAAATCTCCCCGTGAAATACGTCATGATCATGACGCACAGCTGCATGGCGAAATTTCATACAAAGTGGGGCCGACTACAGTGCGCATAAATCAACGTGCAGCTGCTTTTCACCCCTTGTAATGTACTCAACTTGGAGATGAGCCCGAGTGCCTGAGAATAGATGACGCGAGGCGCCTAAAACCTGTGGCGTAGCCATTTGGGTGACCCATACTTCCTCACGTCATCAGGGGCGTAGCCAAGGTGGGTCACACTCCCTTATGTCTCTACCCCCCCTCCCCCCCCCCCCCCCCGGAAAAATATTTGTTGCTACGCCCCTGCCTAACTTGCTAATTTACAACGGCGCGCGTAATCTCTCCTCGAGGCGAGAATAGGGTAATCATTATACGTACAATACTTCTAAATGCAGGTAAAGATACCCATTTCTTCCGTTGGATACTTTGTTTCAACGCTACAGAGATTCATCTTCTAGATAACTGCGAAGCAGACGTGACACATGGAAGAAACCAAACGAGACAGATGAGCGCTCATGTATTGTTCCCTTCTCTGCTACTCAATTTGCTAGAAGATAAACCCGTACCAATTCGCCGAGTTTTGAACACGTGTTAGGCTAATGACAAATGTGATTCCGAGACAACTCACTCGTTAACGGCGAAGCTCACAGAAGTGGTGCAGACGAAATGGCGCACCTTTCCATCTCGATTTACTGCGATATAGGACACGTGCTGGCCAGAATGGCGTCGAATTTCGGCTAGTGGGCACGAACGCTGTCGACCAGATAGTACAGCAACAGCGCGGATGCTTTACCCGGCGAAAGCAGTCGATATCTATCACAATTTCGAAGACGAGACAGGCTTATCTCCGGTAGCTGTAGCAACCGGAGCTTTTCTTAAAATACGAAAACCACACCGCTACTTTGGGCGAGTGAAAAACGTCCAGAAACTGATCGACAGTTTCGGTCAGGCGTGGCGAGTTGGACACGTGATCGTCTGTCACAGAATTTGTTTTTCGGTGGACGCGCCGCTTGCGATAACAAGAGATTAAACATTTTCGATCTCGGTGCTTCGCAGTGGCTACGAAGAAACGTGTTGCCGCCATTTCACTGAAGGATGCTGGTCTTCCCTGCTTAGTGTTGGTAGAGTACTTGAACATCTAATGTGGGCAAAGCCGCTTGCGAAGGTCCTGTCAGTGTAATTCAATTGAAGGGTGTTGGACGTCCCAAAATGATGATAAGCTTAAGAGGATTGATTGATTTGTGGGGTTTAACGTCCCAAAACCACCATTTGATTATGAGAGACGCCGTAGTGGAGGGCTCCGGAAACTTTGACCACCTGGGGTTCTTTAACGTGCACCCAAATCTGAGTACACGGGCCTACAACATTTCCGCCTCCATCGGAAATGCAGCCGCCGCAGCCGGGAATCGAACCTGCTACCTGCGGGTCAGCAGCCGAGTACCTTAGCCACTTGACCACCACGGCGGGGCAAAGCTTAAGAGGAACAAACCGGAAGAGTTGTTCGGAAAATTTTGCTCTTCTATGGTCATTTACCCTTAATCACTTCCAACTACACGGACATTAAATGTTTCATTTGACGATGGTTCCATCTGAACACTCAACAATTGCATCCATGGTCTCACACAGCTACCTCAAAAATCAGGGTAATAATAATTGGGTTTCAACGTCGCAGAACTGTCATATGATTACCATATACGCCGTCGAAGACAGCTACGAAAATCGCGACAACCTATAGGGTTTTCTACGTGCTCTAACTCTAAGTACACAGACCTCAAGGAGTTTCGATACCATCGTAAGTGCGCCGCCAGCGCGCAGATTCAATACCGTAACCTGTGGGTCAGCAGCCGATTGCTTTAATTACTAATTAAACCACGGTGGTTGGTCAGAAGTTGAGGTCACAAACTCTTATCGGCGCAGCTTTCTCCGGTTGAACATTAGGAGTATGCACATTCATTTGCTATTATTTTCAGTCTGCGAGCAAAGCACTTAAAAAGAGCCCACTACAACGTCTCAAACAGAATGATAATCATTGTGTTCGGGGCGTTATTTGATTTTCTTAAAGTACCAATGGGTGCATAACTTTTAAATCAAAAACGGCGGGTTACAACAACTGTAGTTGACATTTTCCGAGCCCGAACAACACGGATGACAAAAAAAAAAATCTCGACACACTGTGTTTTTTAATGTACGAGTCGCATTCTGAAGCAAATTCTTTCTCAAAAGCCTTTGCGGGACTAGAAGTATTTGTCGCGTAGCGTTTTGCATTGTGAAAGCGTCCTTACCATTTAAATATTTCCGTGAATACATACAGATACAGAACTTTATTGAGTTCCTGAAAAACATTACCTCAAGGATGTATAAAGCAGCGGGCCGCTCTTATACGTCGTAACGGGTAGGCCGAGCCTCACCGCCGAGTCGTGGGCCGTCTGGACAGCCCAGGGTTGATGTGCAACGTCTGAGCTCCTGAGCGCAGAGCTCCATTCCCCTTCGGTTATGTGCTGAGAATCGCGTAATTGGGGCACTGCCAGAGCATGTGTTCCAACGTAGAGTTAAGAAACATTCGTTATAGATGAAATCAGCCAAAGTGTCACTCATATATAAGGATGCTGATTCTATGTTAACTGAACAGGCCGCAAGTTTATGGCCTTTCCAGAATTCAACGTTCTTAAAGGGTCCGCTTTTGCTCCAAATCATGGCTGGTGTTTACCTGTCAGAATTAAAAAAAAAAGATCGCAAAAATGTTGCAACACGTGGGCATGAATGTAACAGGACGACACCTTTGTGTGCGTTGAGGCGTTTTCGTGGCTTTCTTATGAACAAATATTGTGATCAACTCTTGAACTGTCTGTGCTCGTGGTATAGGGCGCCGTTTATTCTAGAGTATATTTCTTACCAATACAATTTGATTGTCTGCTTTTGCAGAAGGCACTACATTTGGGGGGTGGTAGGGGGGGATTTCACACTCAAACATTCTTGATTGCCTGAATTCAGAGTCGGCCCTGCTCAATGTCGATTACTTACTACCCGCGTTCTTCAAGTTTAACTGAATAAAAATGTTCTTGGCTGCGGGAAACGTCTTTATATATCAACAATATCCACATCGACTGTTTTCAGTGCCTCATCAGTTATGGTGTCCACGCCACTGACGTGAACTACATATATTATTTAAGAAAATATTGAATCTATACGGAAAAGGTACCTGATGTGTAATTTGAGCACCCGGACATTCACGCTTTAACATTGCATTATAGTGTTGAAAAAAAAAAAGTGCAGACGTGTGTGCGTCTGATCACCGCATCACTTTTTTTTTCAAATCCACTACTTTTTCAAGAAGCGCACCTCGCCTAGCGTTTGATAATCAAGAAGCAAGTGTTCAGGTATGCCAAGGGCTGTGAATATGTCTGAATAGAGAATAGTCTCTGACGTATAATGTGCTTTGCAAAGTCAAGATTCACGTTCAAAAAGGAGATAACGTTTATATTGACTTCCAAAACAACTGTATTCAATGTCACGCTACCAATTTGTCAGCCGATCGTCTTCCAGTGGGTGTCAGGATACTGTGCTTTACTGGTAATGAAATGAGCTAGCTGAGGCTTCAGCAAAAGCTGCTCTGTGTAACAGCACTGTTCACGTTAAAATTCTTTACTTGTGAAGTTATGTGTTCTTTTTGTTGAAATCACATTTGAGAGAGGGCAAAACTTCTTACCCCCGTATTCCCGTATTCACAAACGCTCCACCACTCGACTTTCACCCTTCACTTGACAGAGTTGAGCACTGCGCCACCACTTGGCTGAAAATGACGCTGCGCAACTCAAGAATCGCAGCATACTATCGCTGATATGCAGTGACTTGCCGTTGTTGCAGCCAGGACTACCAAGGCGCCATTATATATATATATATATATATATATATATATATATATATATATATATATATATATATATATATATATATATATATATATATACCTACAAGAATCTACAAGGAATATTATCAAAGTGGCAATGTTGGCAAAATTTCACCATGTTGTAACATAGCCTCGTTTCAATTTCCTTCTACCGTAGGAACATAATTGAGTGACGACTGTCAAAACAAGGGGGGCTCAGCCCCCCCCCTCCCCAACTTTTCTCATTGAGGGGGCTCACACCCCCTTTGCCCCCTTCCCGCAGCTAATAGGCTTATGGTTATGGACGAAAGGATTAGGATATCGCCTTTGAACAGGAAAGGAGTTCTTGCTTGTTAAAAGACGAGCGCAAGATTTAGCTCTTGTTTCATGTGCACATATTTGCATTAATTTTGGGCATCTGTGTGTTTGAGAGGCATGTCACAAGCGTCAAGTGGGACGTCCTCAACTATACTTATACAGCGCTTAGTACATTCCGTGGGTGGTCTTGTTCACACGACACACATAAATTTATCCAATCGATGATGATTTAGCATTTACATTTATCAAACAATTGATGTATATATAGAGGCTGCGTAGTAGACGTTTGCACAGATATAAGTGATAAATATTGAAATGCCACCAGGTTTAGATGGCAGGGAATGCACTTGTCAATTACTGCTTTATCTCTGTAAAATTTTCCCAGTGTAGCTTTTATTAGAGACAACGCTTGTATGACGCATCAGCAGGCTTTTCGTTTTTTCTCCCATCTGTGACGTGGCCATATGCACCCTTTTGTAACACGTAATGCTTTCAGCTATTGATTTCATCCTTTTGAGAGCTGCTCTTTTTGCTTCGCAAGAGAAATGAAATGATACGTGCGAATATGCTTGGCTGTGCCAATGGCTCATTTTCGCCATCGCCTCGCACTAACAATGAATGTGCATTTGTCAAGCTGTAATGAATAGAAGTGGAAGTGTTCTTCAGAAAACCTTGATATTTAAGTGACATAGTTGAACCACAAAGACAAATATGACACAGAATTTTTTCTAGTAATCAAAAAATCTGCATAAATAACAATATTTCTTATCCATTATTCTGCTATCTATCTATCTATCTATCTATCTATCTATCTATCTATCTATCTATCTATCTATCTATCTATCTATCTATCTATCTATCTATCTATCTATCTATGACAATATACATGCGGGCACCAGTGTGGTCATCTGCTTTGCTTGGAATAAACTTATATTACCGTAAGTAGGCATAAGCTTGTAACAAGCACGAATAAAAAGTTTTGACATGAGTAACGTGACCTCATGTCGTAAACGCCACGATGCCCTTTGTCGCCCTCATGCATGGCCCATACATCCTACCGCGACCTATAAAATGCACGTATCTCAGGTCGAATTCCAATGGCAGATCCAGATCAAGTGTTTCTGTTCTGAGCAGGGCAATCACATTCCAATAGTGAATTGGGAGCGTGCCTTGTGTGTTCCAATAGCAGATTGAGAGCAACCGGAGATCACGGATTGCCCCGTGGAGAAAGAATTCCTCTGCCGAAATCGGCGGATTTGACCGGAAGTTCATTCAAGTGACATATTCTGTGCGCCCGCCTTTCATCCAATCACCGATGGATGTCTGGAAAATGCTTTGCACTCTCTCGCACCCTCTATTGGTCTCCCGCTATATTTCCGCTCGCCAAGAGCCCCCATCGAGACGCGTGCGTTGCAGTCACAGATTTGGCGAGAGCAATCCCGCTCGGATCTGCATGCTTCATTCGCGATCCGGCCCAGCGCTCGCGATCTGCCTATCGAATTAAAATTAATACAGGTAATTCGCACTTTTATTCCATGACTCACAAAGCTGCAAGCAAGCGTTGCTCAAGCTCCGAAGAATACTCGAATGACCGCCACCTATGATACCAAGTCAAGGCTTTGATGAAGGTGTGTTCTTACATAACACTAAGCTGCCTAATGTCAGTAAACATAGGCAAGACATTTGCTCGGCAGTATGTGTCCTCAGGATGATGATGGTGACGTCAAAGAGCCCCAAATTGTCGAAACTTTCGGTGCCTCCTACTACGGAGTCGATCAAAATATATGGTGGTTTTGGGACATGAAATCTCGAGTGTCAACCAGTCACTTCATCTGATGATATCGATACGTCAGTTAAGGAAACACACCTGCCTCGGTGTTGAAATGCGTCACACCGCATAATATTCACGCAGACATCTATTCACGTCCTAACACTTGTACCCAACAAAAAAAAGCAAATGTAGCAATTATATAGGCGATTTCTGACCGCTATAAATTGTCAGCGCCGTTGGCTTCAAAACAAGTGGAGCAAAAAGTCATCCTTACTTGACGACGCCCCAATGTGACGTCAATATGTCACTAAGGGTTTTTCAAGACTTAAGCACCATTTTTATGTCATGCCGATCTCTCATAACCTGATGCCACCACATGACATTAGACAACCCTTTATAGTGAGGTAATAAATACCTTTAGCTACCTTTGTAGGGGCTTTGCCTACCTTTTCTTTTAATCATGCGTTGTGAAATGCTTAACTACTTCACGCGTTCGATATCCAGAATCTTTTACTTTAGTGACCACGGTAACTCTGAAATTATTAGTAGAAAATATCACCACACACGTATCAGTACATCTTCATAAATGTTGAGTGAACTTCTTTTGCCAGAGTGAATGATAAAAGAATGTCACACTTCTGCCGGACCCATACAACACCGTCTGGCCACTCATTCTGAGTTTAAATTTCGCGTCACATATTCAAACGTGGGAGGTCCCTTCCATGTGACTTGCTTTTATTTGATGTTGGTGACAGTATCGGATAAACGCTCGTATATGTATTTGGCAAATCTTTCAACTAATATCTGTCATTACATGATTGTATTTAAAAAGTTATATTACCTCTTCCTAATATAGGTTGGGCCTGCCTCTTGAAAACAAATATCTATTACTTTACAAAAATTAAAGCAAAATTATTCTTCAAGATTTTACCATTAAGCTTTATTCATCAGGAAGAATAATGCTACCCTGTATTGAATCAATGAAATTTCTATAGGTAGCATTGTAACTATACAAAGAAATCATATTTTCTCCAGTCGGTCTTCTCAGAGATTAACCTGATCTTGCAAGCCTGTTTGGCATACAAATTATGGCCGATCAAGGCTGTTTGAACACATGTTTCAAAGATTGGGTCAGCAAAGTTTTCACATTTACGCACATCAAAGCATAACTCTTTAGTTACTCAGTTTTTTTTAATTATTTCCCTGTATACTCCAAAAAAAAACTTTCGCAAGCATAAAACTTAAATTCGAAATTTATCTGATATAGAGATCTTTAACAATTTCGCTTTGAAAAATCTTAAAACTAATTTAATTATTACAGCTAAGGGTTCGTGAGGCTTTTTCTTGTTCACACTGAGCATTACTATTGCATACATTATTTGCATATCCCATTGCATGTTACCTTTGCATGGAATTTAATTCTACAAGAACATGACTCAAAATATTGTGTAGTTCATCAAAAAAGTGTATTTTGATCTGGTAAACTAACTTTGGCCTTCGTTTACTCTAGCATCAAACTTGCATATTAGACGAGTGAAAGCTAAGAGCATTAGAGCTTGCCATATGTCAAAATCAACTTGGCAATAATGCAGAAGGAGATGGACTTTTTGCGGCAATGTATTTCGGAAACCCATTAGTTATAACTGTCAAGCGTACAAATAACCTTTAAAGAAAAAAGTTTCCCACTGTTCCAAATGCGGAAGCCGTAACAGAGCATTTCGAGGCTTTGACAGCGCATACATGAAGCAGTTTGAAATACATGCTTACTCAGCAAAAGACATTCCAGTCTGTACTTTCTGACCCTATTCATTTGGCCCTAACTTTAGTCATCAAGTCTAAGAGAGTCTTTGTTATTATTGGTAAAGGTCATAATACCTATTTTAGTGGAAGCGGTACTTATTGATCACGAAAATAACTCAAGCGATGTGCACCAATCTGTACGACGCCACGGAACTACTTGAGTGAAATGGAATTTCACCACAACATTGACTGCATCTCATGTAACGACACGGTAACATGGAAATGATGAAGACAGAGACATAGTGCAAAGAGTGATGCATTTTATTGCATACTTAAATACATTTTAATAACGAACGAGTCACAATATCAATAATCCTATGTCCAGCAGCTACGAGTAGCTAGGCTGTTTAACCGTAGAATTATATATAAAAAGAACTTGTACGCGGAGTTCCACGAGAGGTTGCTACAACTTGAGTGACCCAGTTGCACAAGTTTCGCATGTATTCTAATATGAATCCAGCTGTTCTGCTTTTCTTTATTGCATACATTGCATCCACTCATGCGTTCTACCATAACGATCAATACTCGCCATGGTTAAACGGGAAACACGAGCAAGACAACCAATTAAACGGGAAACACGAGCAAGACAACCAGTACCAGTACTGTAAGCCTCTTGAATACATACTTGCAAATGTGCACGCGGAAACCCTTTGTTAGTTGCACTGCGTCAGGTGTAAAGGGATGCCAGATGTCGAAGCTCTTTTTGTATTTTGTAGGCAGGAATGGAGAGGATAGCATAGTGCAGAGACAGATATCTTGAAATATATTACCACATTCATCAACAGAATATCTTGTGTCTGTTTCAAAGATATCGTGTAGAGACATATCTGCTAATATATTGGCACAAGTATCGAGAGAAGCTCCGGTGACTGTTTCGGAGATATACAGTTCAGGACTTTGCTAAAGTTGGAGTCGTCTAAAATCAGACGTTCATGGCTCTGGTTCTAGTTCAAGGTTTTTTAGGAAACACGAAACAAGCATGCATACTTTTACGTAAGGTGAAAGCAAATTATCTGTAAGAATAATAAACGAAGATTATCTGATTAAGTGGATCGAAAAATTTTGTGTGCCCAGCTGGGGTTGGTAGAACCTTTGGCAAATCAGATCGCAACAACGACCTTCTACATAAACGCTGTAGTGCGCTTCACAGAAATAAAGGGACACTAAATCACTTTAAAAAACAAGATTATGATGTCATGATGCGCGTTTTTTTGCGGTGAAGTCGAAAATCAAGTCGGAAATTTGGGTAAACCAACGTAAATAACCTTATTTTGCCGAAAACGAGCAACAGGCGCCGCGGGCAACTTCGCGAGTCTGGCAGCCGTTGTGATTGGTCGAAGCTCCATGACGTCACTCTCAAATGTAAGGTAAGAATAGCAGACTGCGCTCGCCGGCAGTCAATGCCGTGTTCATCTGTTGAAATTGCTCCGACTTTCACAGTTCGCCATACTAACAGCAACTACTCGACTTCGCTGTACATTCATACACATTTTAGCGGGTCGTAAGGGCGGCTAAAATGCATGCCAGGTCGTAAGATGCATGCCAGTGCTTAGTTTCTCTGTAGCAAAGCGTTAAAAATGATACGTTTATCAGTTGATATTCAATTCAATCAGAAACAGCAGCATCGGCATTCGCTTTCAGCTGCGTATCGGCACAATCAGATCTAGGTGCGGGCAGCGTGCATAAAGATCAGCTGTTTGCGGATTTCACAAGTCAGAGTGCAGCGTTGTTATGCAGGAAGTTTCGTACTCTGCAGCGGGCAAGGCGCATGCGATGACTCAGCATGCTACCATGAGAAAAACAAAAAAACCCAGGCGAGTGTCGCTCTTGCCGCAGTAGTGAAATGTGTTCTGAACTCAGCTGAAAATTGCACAAGATTAGTCCGGCTTATATATTACAGTTCCGTTTTTTTATAATACCATCACTTGTGCTAAATTATGCCCATTACTACAGTGATGATGTGTCAAAACGCAAAAAGTATGTTAGCTGTGCTAGAAGCATGCGACTGTCGTTTAGAATTGCTGATTTAATTGTGCCTACTGATATCTTTGCACGCGCCTTTTCATCATACGTGCCTATTCACGCACTGCGTACAAACGGGGACCGAGGAGGAGTGCTGCTGCTGCTTCAAAATTCGGCAGGTTCGCGACCGCCGCAGCGCAATTCATCTCGTAAGTTTTAAGTATTTTCTTTTAACTGCAGCGGCCCATATTGCAGCCATCTTCTGATCCCGAGAAAACTTGTAAAGAGCGACCTCATCGAGACAGTAAGTGGTGTGACAGCCTTAGGCAGCGCAGTAACTCGGCATCGCCAGTCCATTTCAACCTTACACAAACACTAGTGAATGCCAGATGGCGAAAATCTCTGATCAGATTAAGGGAATGGTGCAATGGCAATATATCCTTACGAACTGGCAGATCTGATGTCTCGCCAGGTAGCAGATCAACACAGAAATAAGGCACAACAACGAACAAGCCGGGTTTACTGAACGACGCAGGTGGCCCGCGCAGTGTTGCCCGCCGGGCAGTGGCTCGACCCTGACGGTGACGTCAACTCCCCGCGTGACTTTCTCCCCTGTACTCCGCCCCTGCGCAAGCGCATGCTGGGGCGGGGGGGGGGGGGGGGCGTTTTTTCGGTTAAAGTTTGCTCGCTTATAGGAAGCCAAAGAAACGCATGGTGGCGCTGCAACTCCGGTCAGCTTAAAGTCCCTTAGGTCAGCTCAGTGGCTGGCAGAAGTACATAAAACAGATAGAAAGGCAGCTGCGAAGTTTGGGAACCATCTAAATTCTCTACGAAATGAGACGCGCCTAGAGCAGAGGTTTATAACCACAGCTCAAGGTGCTAGGCTAGAAGAGGACGAAGCTATTGAATATATAAGAACAAGGGTGGCGGAAACATTTCAACAAAGAAGTGCTGTAGGCACCACAATAGACAAGGATGAATCAAGTGGTGCAATGGTTCCATTTTCACAACGAGAGTGGGAAAGGGCTGAGAAAAGGTGTAAACTTTTAAGCAGGAAATTGTTAAGGAAAATATCTATGATAATACTCGGGGTAGTTCTCAACTGTCTGAGGCCAGGACAAGAGTATTGCGAACGAAGACATATGGGGCCAAATACGAAGGAGTAGACACGATATGCAGTGCATGTGGAGAGGAAGAGGAAACTGCCGAACAATTCATAATGTTATGTAAAGAGCTTCACCCTATAGTTCAGGATGATGGCGAAGAATTTTTCAAAGCACTGGGGTTTAGGGACTGGGAGGGCCAAATAGACTTTAAGCGGGTAGAATTAACTAGAAGGAGGTTCTGATTCGTGGCTAAAGTCAAGGCAAGAATGAAATTTAAACCCTTCACTGCAGAGTACGAGTTTTCAACCTCACTATTTAAAGAATAAAAAAATAAATCTAGTTTTTGGTTCACTAAGTATTACGGATTGGTGGCGTTAGCCACCACCCGATCTAAAGGGTACAGTCATATCAATCCATTCATCGGCAGCGCCATCCTCGGTAGAAGAGTAGAAATTGGTGATGTAGATGGCGCGTTTTTTCTTCGCTACAATGCGCTGCTGCTCGCTTACGTACAGCGAGCGCGCGAAGCGTTTGAGTGACCTCACATTGTACCGCCCGCAGTGCAGCTTCACAAAGATCTCTGAGCTAGACAAGCACTTCCGAGAAGCGAATCGAACAAAAGTAGTAAAGCTCGTTAGTCAAGTTTACGATGTTGAGCAGACGATGGAAGAACAGGACTCGATTGATATGTGGGGTTTAACGTCCCAAAACCACCATATTATGAGAGACGCCGTAGTAGAGGGCTCCGGAAGTTTGGACCACTTATGCTTCTTTAACGTGCATCCAAATCTAAGCACACGGGCCTACAACATTCGTGCCTCCATCGAAAATGCAGCCGAGATTCGAACCCGTGACCTGCGGGTCAGCAGACGAGTACCATAGCCACTAGACCACCCCGGCGGGGCGGAAGAGGAGGACTGCCGAGTCACTGCGAAATGCACTTCTCGAGTCCTCCCTGACAATACCGTGCTTGACGTATGCCTCGAAGTAAGCCTCAATCTGCCGACATGAAGCCGCATACTCTATCGATGTGCTGTGTTGACATTTATGGAAACCATATAATTGTCATTTTGATGTGGTATCTGGCAAGAGCAGCCATGCACTGTCTTTTGCAAACGTCTGCGGCGTGCTGAAAAAATATAGAAAAGTTACATGGTCATAGCATGAAAATGTTTTAGTCATGTCCTCCGTGCCGCACTTGACCCTCTGACGTCGCCGCGAAGCAGCAAGCTAAGTTTAGCCACCGAGAGCAGAGTTCAAATGCTCGCCTTTTTTTTAAGGACGATAGTCTTTCTTGGGGAACTTCGACGCGTAAATTTCGGTCTGTCTGTCTGTCTGTCTGTCTGTCTGTCTGTCTGTCTGTCTGTCTGTCTGTCTGTCTGTCTGTCTGGAGTTGTCTGTTTGTCCACCCTTAACGGTACCCTAAACGGCACCATTGTGACCAAACGATAATCCAAACAGCCCACCCTATCCGCAGCGCCCACCAATAGTGCTCAAGGTTCAGTGTTCATACGCTTGCGATTGTCAATTAAAAAGCAATTATTGCGCATATCTCAGGCACCATAACAACATGTCAATATTATGTATGTGTATGTTTTAGTAGAAAGGGCATACATAAGTAATATTAGGGATCGAAGCCTTTATAACGCTGCGCTGGCCATGCAACGTTTGCACGAAAAGGCAATTGTTTCCAACGCTTTGCAAAGACGACACAGTGGTGGCACCTACCCCGTCGCTTCGCGTTTTATACCTTATCACATCAGAGACAGGTGCGCACGGCGCGCGCCCATTTTTCAGTATAACTGCCAGATGGCGCTCATGTCTCACATGTGACGTGACTTGATGCGCTCCTTCGCCTCCGCTGCACGCTCGATACACTAAGGCAGCGCCTCCAGAACAACGTTCACCGATTTTCTTGCGCAGATCACCAAATAAACGTTTTGTTCACTCTCCAGACGCGACTATCGTCTTTCGACGACGTTAGCGGTGTAACGTGCAGACACGGGGCAAATTTCTTTTCTCCGGTTCTCGTGTCATGCTTGCTCTATCTGTCGCGAACGCGGTTGCGTTCGCCGGCTGTGACTAGATGGCAAACTGATACAGCTTTACACGTGGAGGGCGTCTCTTGGTGTTTTCTGCATTGTTGTGGTGGCCCACAACACAATACTTCGGACCTCGCCGAAGCTTCTGTGAGACCGCTTCTTCCATCGTGGAAAGGCAACTTCTCACTGCGAGCGTCTTGTTTTAGCGCACCAAGCTGACAACACGACGCCTAAGTTCCCTGCAGCGACTGAAGAACACGTTTCCCGTGTGTCGCACGCGCTCTCGTTTTGGCGAAACACACGCACTTGATGCGACCTCTCCCGCATCTCTCCTCAAGTGTTTCAGAGTTTGCCGCCAGAGCCAGGCGCGGCGTTGTCATTGCTCCGCAAACTTGAGCTTTGGTTCCCTATAGCGCCGTTGTTTAATCGAACATCGCGAAAAATGCTCTGTAGACATGTGATAAGAGGTCGCGTATACCGAATTCGTTATAAATTTGTGAATTCAAAACCTCTTCGGTGTCCCTTCAAGGCGAGCAACCCACCACATTCCACAAACAAATCAAGAAACTTACTTTGGGTGTCCTACCAACAATGTATTCCCTACAGTTGCACGATTGCAGTTTAATCACAAAACAACCGTATTGTTCTCAAGGCTGTGTTGGGTTTTGTTTAGTTTGAGAAAACTTTATCCTTGTAGGTTCGAAGGGCATACTTGACCATCACCTGTTTTTCAAGATCATGTTGAGTGATAATTGTTTTATACAACATGCATGCTCGAAATAACACTGCTGATTGGTTATGTGGGAGCATCCCTCAATAAACCTCGTGAAACTGCAAGACTTTTGCTAAAACCTTGCAAAAAACCCTTCGCCTGTTCTTCGCAGGTGCGTCATGGATTGAAAGAGGTGTCGTCGGTAGCGGCAGAAAGGGTGTCCAGTACAGACAATTTTGCATAATCTGTTGAATTTTAAAATGTATTTCTCATGACAAAGAAACAAAAGGAAAGGTTTGCGACTGTTCAGGAGTTGTTCCTTTGTGGTGCAAACATTGCACATTATGCGAGTCCACACATGTATGCCATCACATCTTAGATAAAAATAGATTCCACAGCATCTAGCCAGAAAAACAAGGGGATCTCAGTACTTCATTCTTTCAAGTCAGAAAACGTTCTTTCAGTCAGGCTGCTGCAGAAAAAGATATCAATCATTAGTGAATGGTGTTTATTTAGCATTACAAGCAACCCTTATAGTGATGCGCATCTGTTTTCAAGCTTCACCTAAAGGACATGACAATATTGAGTGGGCTATTCTAAGAACATGCACAAATATGCCTGTTCCTGTCTATGTTCATTCCCAGAGAACTATGTGACATATACGGGAAAACTTTCGGGGAAGATTGCCTGACAAAAGGTTTCTCTCGAGCTTGAGAATTGTGCAGTCTAGTACATTGTATCAACGAAACTCAATGAAGTGGTGAACAGAAAAGGAAGCGAGCACGCATCCTTAGCCCAAGCGAAGAAGCAGACGTATAGCAATGCAAAAAAAGACTCGCTCCGCCACGACAAACGCTCCTTTCAATGTTCATAAAAGGACACCTACTTTTAGATGTCTCAAACAAGATGAGATGAAATTGAATAAGTACCACAACTCTGCGTATCCTGAAAATTTTCTATCAAAAACAATTATGTCCAGTTTTATTCACATGCGAAGAGACAAAACTGTCCCCTTGGGCAGCTTTAGGTTCCATCCACTTCATTTTATTAAGATAGTAATTATTTGGACCCTCTCAGCTAGATTTCACTGTCCGTGTCAATGTCATGCGCAGTATATATATATATATATATATATATATATATATATATATATATATATATATATATATATATATATATATATATATGAAAACGCAAGAAAGAAAGAAGTCCCGGAAAAAAGACTTCGGCGCACGGAATCGAACTTGGGACCTTCGCGTCGCGAATGTGAGGGGTCAACCACTGAGCCACCAAGAGGTACCTCCTTCAGCGTTCAAACGGCAAGCTACTCATATCTACCACTTACCGATGTTGGCGGGCATCTCGGGGGGGGGGGGGATATGGTGTTTTCAGCATTATCAGCAAGATGGCGCAATAAGTGCGGGGCAGCTCTCTCCTCTCACGCGTACTTTGGCCCCCGTAGAGAATAAGTAGGTGTACGCTCGATCGCGCACCATTATCTTGCAGTGGGAAGAATTGTACGTCTTGGCTAGGCTATGAGTTTAGTCGGAACGATTCTGTTGTTACCGGGCGCAAAAAAGGTTACTGCAATCGTTGCACAGCCCCCGTTTGCAAAAAGGGCGCACTTTTCAGACGCAGCGAAGTAAAGAATGATACGCTCATTCGTGTTTATCTGTATCTGTGAGTTCGTTTCGTGCGTCCTTTGTGCGTGAGAAACGCGGGGCACATTTTGATTTCGTTGCCTATCTGCGGGTGACCTTCCAATTTAGAGCTATTGTGTTCATTGCTTCACCTTCACGGCAAAGTTGTGACTTTTTTCAGACATCTTCGACACGAATCGGTGGCACCTGAACTCTGCGGTGCTGCGACTTAGTATACCGTCTACAGCACTTCTTCACCCTACCGCTAGGGTCACTCGAGCGTCACTCTGACGTGAACGACCCATTAAGAAGGCTTTGCGTGGTCCTTGCCTGCTTGCCGATGACGTATTTGCTTTAGTCTCTCTAGGATGCCAAAGTGGGTGTGCTCACGACAGAGGGTGACACCTTTAATTCTTGACTGTCGAAAATAGTAGAAAGACGAAGCGAGAAAGTGATGCTAGATCAAGTGTGTTGTCCTCTACCCTGTACTTTTATTATCGCATGGCTTATTCGGAACATGTTTGGCCGGATGTTCACACTGCACGAATGCACGAGAATCGACCATCACATATTTTAATTCTTTATTTGTTTACTGGCATTTTAAGGTAACCTCTTGCATATGGTACTTGCTCTACCTCTTCGGAATTTGAAACATGCACGTTTAGAGATTCCATCCTGAAAGATACATAAAATACAGCGATGGTAGGGCTCTCGATCTGGCTTTTAACTGTATCGTTTGCCTCCACTAAAAATTATAAGTGAAGATATTCGTCATGAGCACACATTTTGAAAATATATAGCATTGACGTTAAGGACACAGTGGCCAGTAACACTGTTTATAAGTGTTCCCTGATGTGATATCTTTTGCAGACTCAGAATTTGAGTGGTCACTGCCGAAAGTTGGTCAAGGTGTAAGTGTAACGGCCAGAGTTTTTTATGATTCTACGCTAAAGTCATCAGCCTCATTGGAAAACGAAGTCACTGAAGATGAAAAGGAACCAACTCTTGAGGATTTCAAGAAGCTTTTCAAAGAGGTGAAAAAAGGGAAGCTTTGTTTCTCCTTACAATTTATGGGCACAAAAACAAGGTACCATGTATACTTATATGAATATAACAAAATACACAACAATGTATTATGCTCGCTTTTCCATCAATAAAATATGAACTATGATGACTGATGTATTGCTGTTAACCATCGCGAGGGCCAAGTGGGACGCCGTGACGCCATCTTCACGGGTGTTCTGTCGAGCATGACACATTGAAAAAAAATGAGCAATATATCAAGGTTGTTATGAAGCTCGAAGTGCTTTGTGCCAGGTGTACGTGAAATACACAAACACCTTCAAAACTTCACAGCGAGACGTGGATAGTATGTTAAAATGAACTCTGTGCCAAACTGCTATATAAAGCGGGGAAGGTCGATGCAAATATACACAACGTAGTGTGTTATTGATGACACTCTGAAATTACTTCCAAATTGGTTCATTAAAACGTCCATACTTCTCTGCTTGAAAGCTTCCAGCACTGGTTCCATGCAGTTTTCGTAGAGCTTTGGTGAGTTTTCAAGTCTGAGAACACCAGGAAGAAATGAAGTGAGTCCGCTAGAAATTTGCATCATACTTTGAACTTTCAGTTGGCCAATGAGGCTTCAGCAAACTATCAGAGAAGCCAGTAGTGTGAACTGTTGGATCCTCTTGTCGTAAAACAATATCATAACTATCAAAGACGTTGTAGTGAAGGGCTCCGGAGGTTTCGATCACTTGGGGTTCTTTAGGCACAAATATTCGTTACGAACATGTAACGAATATTTTGAAAAGATTTAGTGCAGTGTTCAATTGAACCCACTTCTAGACACCGGGGCCGAGCGCTTGAGCTTTCGCTGGCCAACCATTTGTACGGATTGCTATGATGGTGATTTTTTATCTATGTTTCAGCCGCATTCTTCACCCCCTCGTTTGCGTTTACCCGCAGGTAAAACATACGATACTTGGGAATATGTTATCGATTTTGACTAGATGCAAAACGTGATGACGATGGCGAAAACACTTAAAGGGTGTCTATAGAATTGCTAGTGTAATAAAACATTTCTATACACCCATTTTATCCAGCATTCACAACTTGTGCTAAAATTTTTAAAATCCATTAGGTGAAATATTTGTTAATTTTTATGTTCATCAATATCACCACTTTTTCATAAAAAAACAGAAGAAAACATTGTAAACCTTTGCATACACTCCAGCCAGTACAGTGTGCCGCAACATTCCTGCGGTAAAGTTATAAATGGTTGTAAGCTCTCTTTTACACGTAGGGTGAAAAAGCCATAATTCTGTGAACTGAATAAATAGAGTTGTTCTGCTACCTATTGCCTTGAGCTGGTGCTGCTGCCTTAATTTTATGTATTACGTACTGCAGTCAGAATTATGATTTCATGTGTATTCATATATATATAAATCGAATTTTCTTTTCAGGTTGAGGCCTTTTTCAACAGTCTGTCAATAATGATCAAAATCGAAGTAGTAAGTGTTCAACAGGTAGGTCTAAAATTAAAAACGCTCTTGATTGCCCCTCATTAAGAAATGTCTGTTTCACACAAGATATGATTTCTGAAACAAAGGAAAAATACAATGCTGTACCTTGTCGGAGCGTAACTAGACGAAACGTTGAGCTAGAGCAGTTAAAGAAATTTTAGGTGCTCACATTTTATTGCTAGGAATTTATCCAAGCTACATAGTGCGGCTGTTCCATGCAAACTAAAAGCGACAAATAAATAATATATTGCAAGGACGAATGGTCCCTTGTTTTTCACTGGCTGAAATTCTTAAATCACCCAACGTGTTGTCTCATTTATGTGAATACAATCTTGTTGACGGTGAAGGATGCCCATCAACCACATTTTCGGGTTTTGCTTTCCAATATAGACTAGACTTCATTAGTCGTACCTCTCTTGTGCTCACGAAGGCTTATGTTAACATGCCCCGTAATTTAGCCTGTGTCGGTAGCACTGAATGTAGAAAGAACACTAACCCTTTTTGGCAAATGAGGTGTGTTTAATTGTACATTCAAGTATCCAGTGCCTACCTGCC
Source organism: Rhipicephalus microplus (assembly GCF_043290135.1). Lineage (NCBI taxonomy): Eukaryota > Metazoa > Arthropoda > Arachnida > Ixodida > Ixodidae > Rhipicephalus > Rhipicephalus microplus. The sequence continues at coordinate 36,836,874 of NC_134707.1, read as the reverse complement.
GCTTCCACTTTATCCTGTGTGGTTGGGTAAACATTGAGAATTTTGTTGAAGTGCTCAAAACCATATTCTTGCCTTGTATGCCGGCTAAATTATCAAGGTCACCTCCTGTGTACATCAGAAATGATCGTAGTTTTTTTAGTTCATTTTGTCTCGCATATTTGCACCAATATCTACTTTTAGTCCTCTGGACAGCCTTTTTATGCCCAAGAGACACTCAATAGAGGGTAATCTCTACCGAGCCTGAAGGCTGTTGACCTGCGACGAAAAAAATTGCAACAGTTCAGGAGAGCAAAATGTAAGCAGATCACCATAAATACTGTTTACAATTTTTGCGAGCCCGAAACCCTCAGCGACTATGGTCTGCCCGGAACATGAGCTTAAGATCCAAAAACTTGATTTACAAGTCCTTCAAAACTTCATGAGTGGAGGCTAGGCCAGACTCTTTTTGCTTCAAAGCCTCCAGGCCATTTATTGCACCCCTGGAAATTATATTTTGCCGTTGGTTTAACATCCCAAAACACCACATGATTATGAGAGATGCCGTAGTAGAGGGCTCCGGGAATTTCGACCACCTGGGGTTCTTTAACGTGCACCCAAATGTGATGTTGCAACTAACAACCATACACTATTAAAAAAATGCGAGCGACAAACGATTGAGGGATCTTCTTATTGTTCTCCTTTTGTGCATATCTGCGTACATCTGTTTTGAGAGGAACGCAGAGTTAATGTGGTGCAGAAATGTCTAATGCTCTCCATCATGGTTTCAGATTGATAGCCTTGGTGTTGAATATACGCCTGAGCCAGGCTCACTGGAGGCAAACTTTACTCTTGAAAATTTAAAGACCCATGTTGCTACCCAGCAAGACGCAAATAATACGGTTAACTATTTATTTACACGGTATGTACAATGGCTTCACAAGTTCTCGCTAGTAACTGATATTGCGAACATATGTGTAAGTGATAGGGTGCCTAAAAAATCCTAGCGTATCTACGGACTGAAAGATCACGAGTGGGGCGAATCATCCACCTGTCCATTCATGCATTCGTCCACCCATCCAACGGTGGGTTGATCAGTTCGTCCCTACGTCTGTCCATCTGTATGTCTGTACATCAACTAAACACTCCAAGTACCACAATCTTGTATTTTATCATATAATGTTTATATACAAGTACCACCATCTAGCGGTCATTTCAAGAACTAAACTCTACTGTGGCACATACCCGATACAGGTGATTACTACAGAGGACGATTGGGTGACGCCTTAAGGAGCTTCACCCCTAAAAAGCAGCAAGTTATCTCTGATAGTTCATTACAAAGCCAATAATGATTCATTTATTTCTTCGGTGTATTCTTGGTAGTCAACTTCTTCTCTGTCCCGTCCTGGATGCGCTATACCTCGAACAACATTATTCTCGGTACTCAATCGAAATGGTGGTCAAGTTGAAATTTTTTGGCACTGGTTCCTCATGAAGGAAAGACATTCGTGTACCATTTTACGAACAATTCTCCTGTGTGTGGTAGTACGAGCGAGAGTATTTCACTAGATATTTGCACTCTCCTCAATATCTGTAGCCGTTGAAGCAGTAGGTTTAGTGTAGCATAATTGCAGTTCAGTGCAGCAACATTCAAATACTGCTTTATAAATGCGTGTCGCTCACTTCTGGCAGGCCGCCACGGTTGCCAGATCAAGCTACTTTACGCCACATTGGCTCCCTTTAAAAGGCCGTGGCGCCGCAAAAATGACGATGGCTACTTGGCTTCTTTTTGGCTATTATTCTAGCGCTGGCATCAACAGCTAATATACGCTCAAACCAAGTTCGACTATACAAAAAAAATATAAAGTTTTCATTCACACTGCTAGCTGCGGCTTCCTCGGCGCAATCACATTTTTTTACTTCTGAATACCATAAGCAATTGCGTGTGCCCAAAACGCGTCCCGGCCACCATGGTTTTCACAATATTATTAGCACTCATATAGGCTATATACAGCACTGTAATGTCGCAATCAGGGGACTCGTTCAGGCTTTTAGCCCTATCCGTCTGACGCGCTAATGCTCTGAGCTGTACGGGTAGCGCCACACTAGGAGAACGTTGGCGAAAATTGGATTCGTGCGACTCAGCGAAGCCTGGCTGAAAGTGCACGCATCTTATTGTTTTTACAGTCATTTACCATTCAGGTCTCATATTTTCACTGCCGACAATGCTGCATTTGTCAGTTATGACATTTGTTATGTCGACTGTTCTATTCTATTTTTTTAAACCAGTGGCTCGGTTTTTTTTATGTGTGTGTGCATAGTACGATGCACTCCATGCGTTTCTAACAAAAATACATCCAAGGTGTTGTTTGCAAGATTAGTTAACAAAGGCGCAAAAAAAAAAAAAAACATTTGCATGCGAAGAGCCCTGCCAGTCTTGTTTTTCGAGCGACTTTAGCTGAAGACCGCACAACGCATCATTTGTTAAGAGGCCGAATTCGACGAACAGTTGGGAAACCTCCCCAAGAATATGGTTGCTCTGAGCCTGTATTGAGGAGCAGGTACGGTACGTTTATCGAATTGGGGATGTGAGTGCCGACATGCCAGCATTGCAATTCTGAATCGAGATATAAGCCTATTGGGATTTATCAGGTGCTTATGATATGCAAGATACTGCAGAGAGGGCAAAAAAACTTTCGTTCTCTTTTATGTCTAAAGCAGAAGTGGAGTGAGTGTTTCCTGTTGTGCCTCCAACAAAAAGCGACTTGAGGAATCGATTGTCCCATGAACTTCTCGTGATCAGAAGGATGAAATTTTGGCTACGTACAAAAGGCGTCTGGAGAGAGTGAACAAAACGTACATTTGTTGTTCTGCGCAAGAAAATCGGTAAATTATATTCTAGACGTGCTGTGATAGAGTGCCTCGAGCGTGCAGCGGAGGCGAAGAGCGCTGATTGATTGATTGATTTGTGGCATTTAACGTTCCAAAACTACCATATGATTATGAGAGACGCCGTAGTGGAGGGCTTCGGAAATTTTAACCACCTGGGGTTCTTTAACGTGCACCCAAATCTGAGTACACGGGCCTACAACATTTCCGCCTCCATCCGGCGAACAGCGCATCACGTCATGTCACATGTGAGACATGAGTGCTATCTGACAGTTATCATGCAAAAGGAAGCCGGCGCGCACTGTGTGCCTGTCTCGGAGGTGATAAGGTGTAGAATGCAAGGCGACTGGTATATGCCACCACAGTGTGGTCTTAGCAAAGCCTTGGAAACATTTGCTGTTTCTTTTAAGCGCTGCATTGTCAGTGCAACGGGATAATTGCTACAGTGCTTAGAATTAATTATGTATGCTTTTTTTAGAAAGAGACTTACAGACAAAATATTAGCGTGCTGATATAATTCCTCAGATATGCACAATACTTGCTTTTTAATTGACAATTGCACAAGTAGGAATGCTGAATCTTGAGCAATATTGGTGGGCACTGCAGATGTGGTTGGCCGTTTGGCCACATTGGTGCCGTAAGGGTACCGTTAAGGACAGACAAACACACAAATGTACAGACAGACAGACAGATTGATATACAAACAGCCAAAAATTTTTATGTTGAAGGTCCCAAGAAAGACTATCGTCCTTAAAAAGTGCACTACTATTACTGCGAAACACGAAGTACATTGCTCACTTTACATAACAGCGCCACGTGGCATGGTGGCAAAAGAGGCGAGAGAGGGCGAGCTTAGAAGAGAAGGGAGAGAAGAGGGACGCACAGCAAGGGTGGTCTCACCGCAAAATGGATTGAGCTCGACCATATGATACTTCGCATCTAAAAAATCACCCCCATAATCAGAGAGTGAATTATGTAACAAAAACCTGCTTAGAGTTGCACAGGGCGTTTCTGTAGGAAGGCTTCTTAACGAGCCGGCGCATAATGGTTATGTACGTCGAAGGCAGTGTTGTTGGGTAAGTACGTTGTTGGGTAATTAAGTGTTGTTGGGTAAGTACGTCGATCGGCACCTGCCCCTCAGTGCCACAATTGCCACTGCCATGAGCGAAATGCCTAACGCTCATAAGTGGCAAAGGTGGAGCTATCAGCGTTGTTAAACCTCTGCTCCACCTCTGCCATAAGTGGCAGAGGTGGAGCTATCAGGTGGAGAGCAGGCAGGCGAGGGTGCTTGGGAGGATATCGGTACCCGTACATAACGCTCATCGTAGGAACTTGTGACGTACTTCTGCTCCTACGAAGCGACAATCCTCAGCCTGCCGAGCTACCTGCGTATCCATCCATCCATCTATCTAGCCGCTTACGTCTACTACTACTACTACTACTACTACTACTACTACTACTACTACTACTACTACTATTACTCACATCGCAGGCGCACAACCCACATCACAAAAAACTTCGTCCCTAAAAGTGCTTCAAGTCACGGGTCACGCATGACATATTTTCTTTCCATTTTCATCATCTCTCGGTGCTTACCTTCCGGCACTCATCGCTACGAGAGGAGAATGCAAATGAATTGTACGACATATTTTTGTATCTTCACTCGGACTCAAGGAATTCTAAAAATTTTTTTCAGCAGTGAATTGGTGAGGCAATAAGCTGCCTCAGTGAGTCCGTTTGATGGCCAATTGAAAAGGTGTTGCAAGACAACTATAGCTGAAGCGGATATTGACTGAAACACCGGTTGCTGTCATTATGAAAAAGAAAGGAATTACGCTTTTCATTCTTTCTCTTTTTTATGTGATTGGTATATGTTCGTGTAAAATGCATTTGTATTGCATAAATAGTAAATATATAGAAATTATTCATGTGTTTATGTAAACAGCAGAATATTTTCGTGTTTTACACAGCATCGAATGTCAGAATGAATGAACTTGGCCTAAGAGCATGATTTTTGCCGATTTTAGGAAGCCACTGTTCGCAGAAGAAACTGCAGACGAGGAGGTTTACTTCTGTAAGTAAATTAAAACTACTAAATTGGTGATGTAACAATTTGCTGCGTTTTATTTATGGACGATGGCTGCTCTTAACTGAAGGTGTCCTGATCAGAGTTCTTTTTTATTACCTAAATATAAGTTAAAGTATACAGTAACAATGGCGATCATTAGCAGACTCTTATCATTGATTGATATCTAGGGTTTAACAACCCAAAACCACCATATGATTATGAGAGACGCCGTGTAGGAGGGCTCTGGAAATTTCGACCACCTGGGGCTCATTATTGTGCACCCAAATCTGAGCACACAGGCCTACAACATTTCCGCCCCCATCGGAAATGCAGCCGCCGCAGCCAGGATTCGAAATGCAGCCGCCGCAGCTGGGATTCAAACCGCCCACATGCGGGTGAGCAGCCGAGTGGCAGACCTTATCAAATTACACATCATCTTCCCGTAAGGACCAACATAGTGGCATGCGAAAATATCGCCGCAGGTGCGCATGGAGTTTCGTCTCACTTGTCAACACAACTCAAGCCACACCCTAACAAATGTTAAAGGGAGAATATATTAAGAGAGAAAGCGTGAGCACCGTCGAAGCCCAGGCGTTACAGTGGCCTCTAATGTTACCCTGCTCTGGCCGCAGAGAGAGTTGTGTGCAATCATTTTTTGCGCCGCACCTTCAGCACAGATAGAGGGGGAGGAGGAGAGCACACAACTGAGAGGGAGAAAAGCATAAGGGACAGTTACACATGCGCGGTATTGTCAGGGACACCGCAGAATGGACACTGCCCCGAGTATAGAACGCAATGGCATAAAAAAATAAATCTAACAGCTGTTCTTTGTTCAAATACAACCGATGAGCGACGCTTTTTTAGAAATAAACGGGTTTCTTTAGACTATGCTTGTGGCTTTTGTGAAGGTGATGGGTGGGGAGAGCATCTGCTGGGCTCTGTGACGAGATCGGCCGAGTCGTCAGTGTGCGACACACATGGCGCAGTGCGTGCCATCTGCTGCCGTGCCTGCGCTCTCCGAGAGTGCGCGCCTGATGTTTTGCTTGGTGTGCTTACTCGGCACTGGAAATTTTGCACCACGGCTACGGTAAAGTGCCGGCCTAAGGATCTACGCTCTCAACTTGTTGGTGAAGGTTTGAGCTTGGTATTTAAGAGTGGGACGTGATAACTTGGCCTGTTCAAATCACCTTTTCAAGTGTTAGCTTTTCTTGCGTTCTAACTGTATGCTTCAACCGTGCCGTAAAGAACTGAACGACTGCGTATACGGCATTGGTCGTTTCGAACTGTACTGGAGTGCCTTTCAACTTCCGTTAGGTTCCCACTAAGCCCCGATCCTTCTTTTTGAGAATCGGCGAAAGGCCCACTTTGTGTGCACAAGGAAGTGCAGGATTCCTCACTGTGTTGATGCTCTTGCAGCTGGTGTTGATTAACATGTCTGAGTGTTCTCTATTGGTTCGGTGTTTAAATACCTACCCATTGCTCAATTGCCCGTTTCGACACCTGGGGCGATCCCATACTTCTGCCACCGTATATTGCATGCAATAAGGAGACTTTTTACTACATAACATTCCAATAAATATTTCTCTTGTTTGGAACCAATATCAGCAGTATCGATGCTCTCTGGCAAGCCGTCTGCTTGTGATGCAAACGGTCTTAAGTCATTTTTGGCAGAACCTCTATCAACACAGCTAAGCGTAGTATGATAAGGCCGGCAGAGCAAGTGAGAGTTTGGAGGAGTAGATGTGTGAATGAATAGAATGGGAGTCCAGAAGAAAAATGATGAAGCATAGCATAGCCAGTCTATTATTATATGTGAAGCATTTCTTAGCGAACTTGTGCGACTTTGAGCGTATCTATCTATCTATCTAGCCGCTTGCGACTTTTAGCTCTCCTGGCTGTTTTGATAATGCTATCGATACCAAACTTGGTATGGCATAACAGGACTGTATGACGAACATATCCGACTAGTCATAACATGAAAATCGTGATATGTGTGTCATGAATGTCATGATTTACATTATAGGGTCCTGCTGTGGTTTCGTTCATATGGCATGTTGCAAAACTGGTATTGCACGACAACATTAAATGCCGAACAGAAGCGACCGACCCTAACTTGAAAATCATGATTAGCATGTCGTGTAACAACATGATTACATGCTGCTCTCATGACGCGCTCGTGGCCTTTTCGCTAGCGTCCCATATCAAACATGGTATTATGGGGCATAAATAGATGACGAAGGTATGATAATGGTGCAAACATGATAAACATGAAATGCGTGTCATGTAATGACATGACTACATGCTATGCCCATGAAGCACTTAAGGCCGTTTCGCTAGCTTCCCATATACCAAATATTGTATTAGGTGACGTCAATGGATGACGAAGGTGTGCTACTGGTGCAAACATGATGCAAACAAGAAAACATGCAGACACAAAAAAGAGATCTGAGACGCAGTGTTGTCTGGGTAATGCATCAGCAGGAAATGCAGGATGTCGAATTTAGCGCTGGTTGCCGTCGGGCCGCACCAACGGACGCTGCATGGTCGCACGGGTCGCGCCTGGCGTCAGACTATAGAGTGCTTGCGGTTCGCAACCTAGCGTTGCGTGCCCAGCGTGCGCGCACGTCAACGCTACATTTTAGTATATTGGACCCTGCATGATGCGCTCGAGGTCGTTTTGCTAACTACACATATACCAAATTTGGTGTTACGATACGTTAATGAATGACGAAAGTATATGACTGATGCAATCATGATGATGCTAAAAAGTGTGTCATTTAAGAACATGAAAACATATCACGCTCATAGCGTGTTCGCGGCCATCTCGCTAGCTCCACATCAGCTAAATTTGGTATCACGTGACGTGAACGAATGACGAAGGTAACCGGCACATACAAACATGATAATGATTACACGGAAGTCATAAATAGAACTTTTTACCTACACCTCCCAACGTTGTGTTGATTTTAAAGTGGCATATCAACATTTCTCATTCGTGCTTCGCATATCATCGATTCCCACTTTACCAGGGATCTGAATTTTTTTATTGCCATGTCGAATTGAATGTAGTGTATTGCCACGAACCATGCATTGGGTTTGTTTATTTGTGTTTTGTTTTTTCGGCCTGGCTGCGCCGGCCTGTGCTATCACTGTTTTTACAGCGTTTCGAACAAACGCTATCACAGCGTTTCGAACAAACGCTATCACAGCGTTTCGAAAAACGCTATCGAACAGCGCTTCGAGCGTTCCGAACGAATGGCGTTTCGAACTAACGCTATCACGGCGTTCTCGATACAATTCGAGTATTCGAGAAACCCTCGCGCCGAGGGATATAAATTCCCGCACAGCCGATGCCGCGACATTCGATCGCCGATGCTCACTAGCGTGCCCGTCGTTTTGCCGGCCGCTGCTTCGCCGCCCGTGTATTCTTTCAGTTGTTAGGGGAGCACAGGTTCGCTCCAATAAACTTGTTTTCCTTATAGACAACTACTTCGTCCTTTGCTGCATGACAATATAGTGCAAAAATGAAGTCAAGTTTACAAGGAGAAATGTGTATACTTGGCGACGATTGTTATTGGCACTGAAGGAAAAGCTGCTGGGGCGAGGCATCTCCAGATTTAGCACTACACGAAGTAGTCCGATTTGACTCGGGTCACGTAACATTGTGGAAGGTGACGGGGGTGCACCATCAGCGTTTCATTTACATGCAGATGCCGCTTAGCCTTCAAGGTACACGTAAAAAAGCTGAATTTTCTCGGGTGTTCGAAAACGCCAAGCCTCAAAAGAATAAATCAGAACACATACGAATATCTTCTGGTGTGAGCTGTGTCCTGTCTCAAATAGGTCTACGTAGAAAACAAAGATGAAAAATTTACAATTCCCGTGGAGAATACAGAAGGTATCTATCTCTACTGGCAGTAGAATGCACGGGATTTTGCTCTGTGGCTTTCACTCTAATGCCAAGAGAGAGAGAGAGAGAAAAATAGATTGATAAAAAGAGAGGACTCAACTTCCGCAGCCCTAATTGGAAGCATGGCTCAGAGCTTGTGGTGAGGGATCTGAGTATAAAAGATATGAAGTAGAGACAAGAGTAGGAGAAATGGCGTTCATGACTGGGAGCCTGGCAGGTGGCTTCTATAGCTATTTGTCCAGTGCAGTGAACCCAAGGAAGTGAAGAACCGCATTGAAGACTAGGGTTTGGTGCCATGCAATAAGAGGAGGTCCCTCTATGTAGCCGTGGGCAGACCGTATCGTCGGAGTGCGGTGAGCAAGACTGCTCTTTGTGCTCAAAGCGCTGGGCAAACCCACGGCAGGTGCTCCATAGTTTCGGCTGCCTCACACACAGTCTACGCAGGGGGCGAGGCTGCCGCAAGCCGGTGACTACGAAATGCATACCAGGAGCAGTCGATGCGCAAATGCAGTACAGGAGGGGCCTGTCCCTTCTGGAGAAACCCCAGTCAAGATACCGGCCTGATGATTCAATCCTGGCTATACAGTCGTCAGAGTGGCAGCGTAGCAAAAAACCTTGTCGCGGAGTGTAGTGAAGGATGAGAGAAAGGAAGAGAGAATAAGTGAACTACTCCCCAAATATACGCCTGTTCTCCAGCCGTAGAGGCCGAGCAGCCTTCAGGTTTATAGAGTCAGCGCATGCTTACCCGTGAACGCATTCCCAACTGAAGTACAAGGGAAACAATGCTCGGCACGTTTTACTCTTTTACCGTTTAGTGAGGTTGCATATATTTATAATGTATTGCATATCTCCAACTTCACGTGAACGAACTGAAACACGGTCACAGGAACCTGCGATGGTGGCCCCGCTGAAGCAGTGTTTCATGCGATGGCCTGAAAAATGTGGGGCTCAATTTAAATGTGGTTTATATAATGTGAAAGCAATGGTTACACAAGCAAAAAGTTAAATGTGACATGTGAGACCAACACCTCCGCAATCACTAAAAACGATGCACAATGTTACGGGTCCATGCCGGGGCAATACCTCACTTTTACAGACATAATCTATACCAGGAGTCTCCACGTAAGCAGTCAGCCGCCTGTCGTCAGTTCCACACATGCGCGCCTCGTTGTTTTCTTTGTCCCAAAACTTCACTTCCTTTATAAAAATACCATTCGAGATTAAGTATGACAATATATACTGCTAAGACTGCGCGCTAAATCTTGAAGTAAGCAGCCACTTCTTGTTTGTTAGATTAAATGCACTACAAACATTCAATCTTAAACTCTGATAGATTACTTGACATTATGCCTTCGTCATGGGAGCAGCATGCATGACAAAAAATGATGCTCCGTTTTCTCATAAAAAATAGCCACAGGGAGTGCAATTCACACAATCGGCAAGCGCTTCTTCGTAAGCAGAAAACACGACCGCAATATAGTATTCATATGTTGCACGTTGGCCATAATTACTCGTGCCCAACAACAGGACATACCAAATAAAAGATCAGTATGGGAAGCATGCAAACTGAAATGCAGCACGCAGTATAAGATATTGCGAGATGTAAAAGTGTGAGCAGAATGTTATTATTAGATGGTAACTTACAATGATGCTTTTGTTTGCAGTCTATGGCACGCATAAAGCATTTTGCAGTACAAGGACGAGCGCTATTGTCGTGCATTATGAGAGTATGAATGACTCCACAAATGCTGTACGAGCGACGGCATGGTTGTAAGTGACGACTTTTAGTATTCCATCACATTTAAAATTGAAATTGTAAAAGTTGTTGGAAAACGAAAAAAACATGATCACACATGAGCACGTAGCATTTCACACACGACTGTAATCGAAGAAAACGGATATTAGTGACCATAGTGACGTTTAAGAAGGACCATTTTGCATTAGTTTCTAATGTATAAAGTTTTCAGAAGGTACCTGTGTGCGAGTGATAATGTTACTTTGTCTTGAATCATGCTATCAGTTGTTTTAATGCCTCTACTTTAATGTTTAAAATGTGCCTAAATTCACACAAAAAGGAGTTAGAAGAATGTTCACCATATCTGAACAGTTTTTCATTTTTTTAACGTTACAGAAAGGCGTCACTTCGATGGTGTGAAGTGTCTATATGTAAGGTGAATGTTGAGAGTGAACTAACCCTAGAACATTACCGTCAAATGAACTACTGCAGATGCTATCTAAGTACTAATGCACAGCTTCAAGAAAACTGCTTCTTTTCATGTTAAATACAGAAACTTCAGACTATACATTTCAATCGAATCTCATCAATAATTAATCTCCAGCGGAGCACCCAACACCAAGAATTAGCTCATAAAAACTGCATATAGTTTTGCGAAGCCATATTTTATAGTATCTGGAAAGCTGCAAATGCACGTCGTCACAATAATATTACGAATGTCAGCTATTTTACGTTGCTAAACCCTAAACTACGATAATGATTATCAGAGGCAGCTACGCAAGCCACTCTGGAAATCAAGCCTGCAAGAACTTTTTTCAGGTTCACTTACATCGCCCCATACACGGTTTCTATCACTTACCCTCCATCCAAATGGGACCGCCAAAGCTTGGATGAAATCCGCGACTTCTGGGTCAGCAGCTGAGCACTTTAATTGCTTTGACTACCATCATAGACGCCGCAACGCTTATCTATAGCCTAAGGCAGAGACAGTGTGTGGCTGTGGCTATACACTCATATCTAAGCAGAGCACTAGAGGCCGACCGTGACGTGGTAGCCCAGGGGCAGTATACAAGGTGCCTAATAATAATAATAATTGCGCATGCCTGGGAAGAAAATGAAGATGGGTGAACATGCTGGCTTCCCCAAGCTGAAAGAAGAAGGAAGAGAATGGCACTGCGATTATTGGCCTGTTGTTCGCTCTGGCGCTTTTCTTCGCGACCAAAATAAACAACATCTTCAGCCGTATACGTCCTGGTATTCCTTGTGCATAGCAATATATATAATAATAATATTATGTGATGTTTTGTGTCCCAAACTGCAATATGATTATGACAGTCACCATAGTGGAGGGCTCTGGAAAATTCTACCATCTTGTGCCCTGTAACATGTTCTAACGTCGCACTATAAAAGGGCCTCTCGCAAGGATCAAATCTGTGACCTTTGGGTCCGAGCACCCTCATGACTGCTCTACTGGGATGGACATTGTGCTCGATAGCACTCTCCTTATGGCGTGACAGCTTTTGTGTGTTTCGCAGCATTCGTGAACGCTTAGAACAGCCGAATACCAAAGCTGTGATGAAAAACTCGCCTAACATCCGATTTCGGCAAGATGGAAAGGTTTGTGCTTTGTGCAAACTGCCCCGAACTTTTTCGAGTCCTGCCTTCCAGGGTGCTTTTCATTCCACTACCAAGAAATTCAACAGTATCGATAAATAAAGTGTTCTTATGCATTTCTGTTGCACTACAAGAACAGCGCGTTCCTGAGGTTCCTGTGCATCCACGTTCCACGAGATGGGTGTGTAGTAGACGCCCACTTTAAAACGGTGGAGGTTTGTGTTCACAACGGCTCGGTCCAGAAAAAAAATTATTTTATTGATTTCTGTCGCTTCCACAATGACGCCTATGTGAGCAAATTATATGTGCGAGCAAATTTCTAGTTGAGTCCGCCTGCGTATCAATATGTGGTAAGTGCACTACGTAGTAACAGGTTGTCCAGAAATCTTTCAACGGGAAGTTAACGTAAGGCCAGAAAATATATCACTGCAAAGGCAACGTGAGAAAAATTCAAAATTTCTGTACACATCACGGCTACGTCTCACTTGGAGGCATCAAAGTATTTGCATTTCAATTCTATTGCAGGTTTGGTCTAACGGGTTTTGACTCTGTTGAGATGGATTTCTTCACCTTGCTGTGGGTGTTTCAGTAAGTTACACATGAGCTTTTCGGATTACCATACAACCTATTTTCACGAACAGTAGTGAAAAAAAAAACGTCATGTCATGCACCCTTGCCGCCTTTTGAGTAGAGCTTGTACATTGTTCAGGTATCTAGTGTTAACATGCAAATTGTATGCACTCCTTAGCCTTGCAACATGCCATGCTCTCACACATTCTAATTCAGCCTATATTTTTACAGTTATATAATGATTAAAAAGAAGAGAGCATTAGGTCTAATGAAATCGTGGAAACACAGCAGTAAGGTGCACCTTCGAAAAAGATTCGAACGTCTCTAAAGTAGGCTCTTACAGCTTGTTGACGCTTGCACATTTCGGCCTAATGGAACGTACCAGTCACGCGACTTGCGATTTTGGAAAACAAAACATTGTTTAATGAATGGCCGCACTTGGTACAGACATTGCCTGGAAGTTTAATAAAAAAATCTTTTCACATCTCTCTCTCTCTCTCTCTCTCTCTCTCTCTATATATATATATATATATATATATATATATATATATATATATATTGGTGATGGTTGTGGCAATGAGAGTTTTTTTTTATTCGCTCAAAAATATTCTGGCTGTCATTCGGGACACTGTCATAGATTTGTTGTGTGTTTTTGAAGTTTATTTCGCCATCTTGGTTACATTAGGGCTTTAAATCTCTAAGAGAATGTCACTAAGTTTTACTTTGCGAGTTTAAGTGCAAATTGTATGTTTTCCCTACACCTTTTGTGTGGAAGAAAAAGAAAGCTTGTGTAATATACACGTAGTGAGTGCATAGTTATTGAGGAGTTTTCCAATAGGGGCCCCAAAAGTTGGGCGCCCCCAAGAAATGGCGTCAACGCCACTGCGCATGCGCAAAACCCAAACCACGTTTGGTTTTTGGGTTAGGGACGCTATTTCTCGAATTCAGCGGGAGCCCCAAAGCCTGCCCCAAAAGTTTTGGGTTAGACAAACATGACGGCACGGAATGATGTGACGGCTATTGGCCAAAACAAGAGTGACAGAATATGGTGAGTGTCCGAAGCACCGCAGACCCTTTTTCAAAACTCGATGCTCCTGCTTGACCCAAAGCGACCATACGTAAAATAATTTTGGGGCTCCAAGCTTTTAGGGCTCCTATTCGGAAACTCCCTGTTATTATACAGTTGGGACCCCAGAGCCTATTCAAGAACTGCTGGAAGGGTTTGTTAATCAAGAAGAAAAACTAGTACTGTTCTACAAATTAAATAATCTCATACTCCAGAAAGAAATACTACAAGTACCTCAAATAAAAATCTATTTAAATGAATATATCAAAATAGAATAAATACATATACGTACTAACAAATTGAAGTGACATTTAAGATGCAACGAATTTGAAAAAATAAAGTTTTTTGCGAATGTCACCTTCAGCGAAAAGTTTGTGTCGACGCGAAATAGTGGAAGCATTCACATGAACAATAGCACAGCTTCTGCATGAAGACAAATGAACTCTATGTACTGTTCTAGTTCCGGCATCAACGCGTCTGAAAAATATCTATGCCATCGTCACGCAACGAGATTTAGGTGGTGAAATGTCAACACCGGATGATTCTAGCCTTCTAATTGTCTTACGTGAACAAATGGAGACCTTGCATCTTTTATAAATTGATAACGCAAGGACTTCAATGAGGGGCTGCGCATAGCCTAGAGAATAAATGTACCCACATATTCACCACACTAGCCAGCTGACATCATTGTAATGGGGGACACGTAAAGCATTGTTGGACCTGATGGGCAGCACAGTATGCGCAACTCACATTAGCACTTATTGTGGGTGCGCAAAATGATTAATACGAGTGGCATACCACTGTAAATGGCATTCATTAATTGAAATTAATGTAACATTTTACATGAAATTGGCGGTAACCCTCGAATTGTGTTTACTGAAATTGACCTACTTATTGGTGGCTCTAGGATCATACCCATTGCTTTATTCAAAATAATGGCAAGTACACTCGTGGGCTGTCGAGTTCAAACCCTAGGAATAATGTCATTTTCATATTGCTGTCATTATATATGCGTTGGGTTGGAAGTCACCTCAGTTGTTTTAAGTCTAGAATATTCAGCGACTTTATAAGTAGCTGCAGACACAGCGTCTTGGGCTTGAACATATTACGAAAATATGTATTATCTAGAAAATACTGGTGAGGTGTAAAAATATAGGTTTGCACATCGAAGAGTGTATGTCATATTGTGGCAAAGTTCATAT